>NW_005871474.1:82732-88527 GCF_000147115.1 Myotis lucifugus
CTGGCCCAACACAGGTCTCTACTTTGTGGTGAGAGGGCCAGTAACCATTGAGATTGAATTCTGTGCTTGGGACCAGTTCCTGGACCAGATTGTCCCACAGCACAGCTGGATGGTTGCGGGGCCTCTTTTTGACATCAAGGCTGAACCAGGAGCTGTGGAAGCTGTGTACCTCCCTCACTTTATAGCCCTCCAAGGTGAGTGACAGGGAGGTGTGTGGGAAGGTCATGGTGATGAGAATGGGCTCAAAATGGCTTTCCATGGCAATATCCTGAGGGGAGTTTGTGGCTTCCTTAGACAGACTGAGAGAAAGTTATAGAAGTGGCAGCAGCTTTCTATCTCATTCCACAGTGTTCTGAGCATATCTTTTTTGAAATGTTTTTGTTCCCAAGCATCATAATCATTTCTGCCTGAATTACTTGAAGCTTCCTTTCAATAAAAAGTAGTCTCCTCAGTAACAATAATAGCTATCATTTATTAAGTTCTCTTCACATAGATTATATTACTCAGGGTCTCCGCAGGAAACATATGATGTACTCAGTTAAGATTTTTTAGAAGACTTTTCAAAGACTAGTCTATTTGCAAGTAAGGCTAAGTGAACAAATGAGAAAGGTTGCGGTACCTGGAGAACAGCAACAAATGGGAAGCCATTGCTACTCTTAGAGGCAGGGAGAAGAAACAGTGTCACCAGACTCCATATGAGAACTCAAGCCACAAAAGTAGGGCATCTCAGAAGGAGATTTAGTCATAAAGGGTAATGTTATTATCCCAACACCTCCCAAGACTTCCCACAGATAAAATTCTGAAAATATAAGCTAACAGGCAAAACCTTGGAAACAGGGAACAGGCATCATAAGTGAGAACCAACAAAAATGTCAGGTTATATCAGGCCTATAAAGAAGTCAGACATTTAAATTATCTGAAAAAAATAAGTATGTTTTTTATGCTTAAAGAAATCATTTTTAAAATATGAGCAAGAAGCAATAAACCATTAAAATGATGAATCAAGTTTGAAACAAAGCTATTGACAGAAAATATAATAAAGCATAATTAAGAAAAGAATGTGACAAGGAAGATACTATGAGAAGGCCTAACATACATCTAATCAGAATTCCAGGAGAATATTATAAAGAGAATAGAGAGAATGTTATATTCAAAGAATTACCAAGAAATTTCTAGAATTGCTGAAAGGATTTCCTTCTAGGAAGGAAAAAAATCCAAAGCAGGAGAGAGAGATAGAGAGAAATCAGCAATCAACCCATTAAAGTGCATCGCCAGAATACAGACATCTAAGGGCAGTTTTGAATAGCACCCAGAAAGATTGGCCAGAAAGGTGCTACAATTAGGATGACAACTGATTTTCAACAGTAACAATAAAAGGCAGAAGACAATAGAATGATATCCTCACAGTAATGAGGAAATAATTGCCAATCAAGAATTGGGTGTTGGATTTTGTCCAATGCTTTCTCTCCATCTATTGATATGATCACGTGATTTTTGTCTTTCAATTTGCTTATATGATGTATCACTTTTATTGATTTGCAAATATTGTACCAGTCTTGCATCCCTGGATCCCACTTGATCATGGTGTATGATCTTTTCACTTTATTACTGGATGCAATTTGCTAGAATTTTGTTGAGTATTTTAGCATCTATATTCATCAGGGATATTGGCCTGTAATTCTCTTTCTTTGTAGTGTCTTTATCGAGTTTTGGAATTAGGATAATGCAGGCCTCATAAAAAGAGTTTGGAAGTGTTTCCTCCTCTTGGATTTTCTGAAATAGTCTGAGGAGTATAGGTCTTAGTTCTTCTTTTAATGTTTGGTAAATCTCCCCTATGAAGTCGTCTGGACCTTGGCTTTTGTTTGGTGGGGTTTTTGATTACTGCTTCTATTTCATCAGTTGTTATTGGCCTATTCAGGTTTTCTGATTCCTCCTGATTCAGTTTTGGGAGATTATATTTTTCTAGGAATTTGTCTATTTCATCCACATTATCCAGCTAGTTGGTATATAGTTGTTCATAGTATTTTCTTACAATCTTTTGTATTTCTGTGGTGTCAGTGGTTACTTCTCCACTTTTGTTTCTAATTTTATTTATTTGGGTCTTCTCTCTTTGTTTCTTGATGAGTCTGGCTAACAGTTTATCAATTTTGTTTATCCTTTCAAAGAACCAGCACTTGGTTTCATTGAATTTGTATTGTTTTTGTAGTCTCTATGTTATTTATTTCTGCTCTAATCTTTATTATTCTCTTCCTTCTACTTACTCTGGGTTTTTCTTGTTGTTCTCTTTCTAGTTCTTTAAATTGTAGGGTTAAGTAGTTTATGGTTAATTTTTCTTGTGGTTTTTTTTTTTTTTTAGGTATGCCTGTAGTGCTATGAATTTCCCTCTCAGGACTGCTTTTGCTGTGTCCCAGAGATTTTAGGTTGTTGTGTATTCATTTCCATTTGTTTCAAGGAAGTTTTTTATTTCATTCTTGATCTCAATGGTAACACATTCATTATTTAAAACATGCTATTTAGTCTCCATGTGTTTGAATGTTTTGGGGTGTTTTTACTGTAGTTGATTTCTAGTTTCATTCCACTGTGATCTGAGAAGATGCTTGATATAATTTCAATCTTCTTGAACTTGTAGAGACTTGTTTTGTGTCCTAACATGTGGTCTATCTTTGTGAATGATCTATGTGCACTTGAAAAGAATGTATATGCTGCTGTGTTGGGGTAATATGTTCTATAAATATCAATTAAATCCATTTGCTCCAGTGTGTCCTTTATAGTCTCTGTTTCCTTGTTAAGTTTTTGTCTGGAAGATCTATCCAGTGAAGTCATAGGGGTGTTAAAGTCGCCTACTATGACTGTATTGTTGTCAATCTCTCTGTTAAAGTCCTCTATAAGTTTTTTATATATTTAGGTGTTCCCATATTGGGTGCATATATGTTTACTAGGCTTATATCCTCTTGCTGGATTGATCCCTATAGTATTATGTAGTGACCTTTGTTGTCTCCTGTGATGGTCTTCATTTTAAAATCTATTTTGTCGGCAATGAGTATTGTTACTCCAGCTTTTTTTTCTTTCCCATTTGCATGAAAAATGATCCCTTCATTCTCATCCTCTGTGTGTCTTTTGTTTTGAGGTGGTTCTCTTATAGACAGCATATAGTTGATCCATGTTTTTGTACCCATTCAGCTACCCTATGCCTTTTGATTAGAGCATTTAATCCATTTACATTTAGGGTTATTATTGATAGGTATTTATTTATTGCCATTTTAATTCTGTATGGTTAGGTTTCTCTCTCTATTTCTTCTCATTATAGCAGTTCATTTAGCATTTCTTATAATGCTTGCTTGGTGCTGATGTGCTCCATTAGCCTTTTTTTGTCTAAGAAGGTCTTTATTTGACCATCTATTTTGAATGATAGCCTTGCTGGATATAGTAATCTTGGTCTCAGATCCTTGCTTTCCATTACCTTGAGTACTTCATGACATTCCTTTCTGGTCTGTAGAGTTTCTGAAGAGAAATCAGGTGTCAGCTTTAAGGGAACACCTTTGTAGGTAACAGTTTTCTTTTGCTGCATTAAGATTCTCTCTTTGTGTTTAATTTTTGGCATTTTAATTATGATGTTTCTGGGCATGGGCATGGGCATATTTGGGTTCTTTTTGTTGGGGGTACTCTATGCCTCCTGAACTTGTGTGACTTTTTCCTTTACCAGGTTAGGGAAGTTTTCTACCATTATTTCTTCAAACACCTTCTCTATGCCTTTCTCCCTTTCTGCCTCTTCTGACACACCTGCTATTCTAATATTGTTACATTTCATGTTGTGCCACAGCTCCCTGAAGCTCTTCTCCCGTTTTTTAATTTTTTTTCTTTTTTGGTTCTCTGGTTGAGTGATATTTTCAACTCTGTCTTCTAAATCACTGATTTGATCCTCAGCTTCCCCTAATATGCTGTGTATTCCTTCCAATGTGTTCTTTATTTGTGTTATGTCATTCTTAATTTCAGACTGTTCTCTTTTCATAGTTACTATATCTTTTTTCATGCTGTTGAGCATCTTTATTATCATTACTCTGAGCTTCATTTCAGATAAATTTCTTATCTCTGCTTCATTTACTCTTTCTGGAGAATTCTCTAGTTCTTTCAATTGGGCATTTTTTCTTTGTTTTATCATTTTGGCTCTCTGTTTGGGTTTGTGACTATGTATTAGCTAGATTTTTTACATCTCTCAATCTCTAGTGTAGGACAGTGTTAAAGGCTGTTTCTGACTAATTATATCAGGCAAAGACTCAAAACTTCCAGAGTCTGACTAATAGGATTCCAACTTGAATTGCCCCTCAGGCAATCGTCCTCAGATGTGGCAAGAGTTTCTTCAACAGGGTGGGGCAGTTGCTTCTGTCTGGAGGCTGATTGTTATTTTTAATGTCTTAAGTGGCCTCAGAGCAAGGTGTTTTCCAATAGGGTGTGTCAACTGACTTCCCCTCAGGCAAGGCAAATGTCTGTGTGGGAAAGATGACCTCTGCTGTGTGTGGGAAAGAAACTTGGGTAGTCTGCCTTCTGAGCTCTATCCCCTGAGTCCCCAGTCCTGGCTTATGCTCTCACAGCTCCAGTCCACTTCACCCTCCCTCTGCCAGAACACAAGGTGGGTGGCTCCATAGAGAATTTTGTGCATTAGACCTTTAAGAGGGTGCCTGAATTTTCAGCAGTCACTCCCTGGCAGATAGCACCCCACTGCTTTTCACAGCCAGATGATATGTGGGTATTCTTCCCAGTTTTGGTGCTCTCTGCTGGGGGGTCGGGGGGAGCTTGGGGATAGATCTCAGAGAGTTCTCAGTGGCAACCCCACACACAGCTGAGATATCTCTCTGGGTCTTCAGTTGCTGTCTGTGGGCACCTGGGCATCCCCTTCTCACCTCCGCTCCTTCTACTAGTCTCTATGCAGTCTCCACTTTCGGTCCTCGGGTATCAGGGTTCTCTCCTGCAAGTTTTCCGTTGATTATTCAGGAAGATATTCTGTATTTTAGTTGTAATTCTAGTTTGTTCCTGGGAGCATGTCCGTGCAGCACCCACTTACTCTGCTGCCATTTTTAATCCTCTAAAATAGACATTTTAAAACAAACTAAAATCAAGATAGCTTTCCACTAACAAATCCTTACTGAAGGAAATTCTAAAGGATGTACTTCAAGCAAAATGATCACATATAAAAAGCATGGGATGCAAGATGAAATGGTCAGCAAAGATACTGAGACACATCTGGGTAAATCTAACAAACCAATGACTAGATAAAGCAATAATAATAATGCCTGATGTGTGGGGATTTTAAAAAGAGAGAGAACAAAATGCCAACAACAATAGCAAGTTGAGTGTTAAAGAATCCAAAGGTCTTAGTGTAGTTCACAAGAGGATGAAGGCTGTACTAGAACTGCCATCTGGGTTAAAATGCTGTAATACTTCAGTACTGATTAGGAAAGGTAAATTCTCTGCATTTTGAGACCACAAGTGACCTGACAACATAATCCAGTGTTGCCACAGAGAAAAGTAATGGGGCCTGCACATGTGCAGGCATGGATGGGGTGGCTGAGGCAGCATCTCTCCACATCACCCAGGGATAGGCAGCAAGGTCTGAGCCTATTTGGTAGCAGGAGCAGTGTTGGTGGCAGGGGCTGAGGCACAGGCTTTCCAATCCAGGCCATGAGAAGCACACCCAGCCAATGCTGGTTGCCACAGACCTAATGTCTATCAATTTAGTAGAAAGTTAGAAGAAGCTGATGCGATTCTCCATGTCAAATCATGACTCAGACAGGAACTAA
>NW_005871474.1:88727-90611 GCF_000147115.1 Myotis lucifugus
AATTATAATGCTTCATTTATAGTCATGTAACACATATCAGTGGTTTGGTCAATGACAGACCACATATATAATGGTGGTATTCCATATAGCCTAGGTGTGTAGTGTTCTATACCATATAGGTTTGTGTACATGCACTCTGATATTTGCACAATGACAAAATTGTTAAAAGATTCTTTTCTCAGAGCATATTGCCATAGTTCAGCAGTGCATGACTATATAGATTGATGTATTGATTTAAAATGCCATTCTAAAAACCAAGATGGCGGCATAGGTAAACAACCGGAGGATTGCTGCCTCACACATCACTTCAAAAATACAACTAAAAGACAGAACGGACATCATCCAGAACCACAGGAAGGCTGGCTGAGTGGAAATTCTACAACTAGAAGGAAAGAGAAAGCATACCGAGACTCAGAGGAGGCGCAGTGCGGAGGTGAAATACTAAGGTGCGGAGGTGTGTGTGGAGCAAGCTGGCAGCTGAGGGCGCGGTTGTCGTTTTCAATTGGAAGGGAGTCTCAGGCTCTGAGCTCCAGTTCCGGGCGAGTCTCTAGGGACCCAGACTCATATGGGAGAAGCGGGACTGTCTGGCATTGGTCAGAACCCGAGGGCAGCTTTCTCTCCGAGGGGCTTGCAGCGATTAATGGGACACTGAGAAGCAGAGTCTCTGAGGGCAAGACTGAGAGCAGCCATAATTGCTAACCCTGCCCTGTTGATCCCGTGGTACCCGCCCCGCCCAAGCTCTGCAGGGAGGCTTTTGCTGGATAGCCTCAGGCAAAGGCTAGATTAACACCTCCCTAGAGATCCAGGAGCCAGGAAGCCCAGAGGTCAGAGTGGGACCATCCAGTTTGTAGCTCCGTGGAACCATAAAAGACACACTCAGGTGGCAGACTCAGTGAGCACCAAAGCCCCATCGAAGCAGGTCTAGCCTCAGAGGGGTGTCTCCAGCACAGAAGTTCTCCCACTGCAGACACAGCTGATTCTCACAGCCAATTGGCCTGGAGGTCAATTCCTCCCAGTGATAACTACAACAATCAAGGCTTAATTACAACAAGACTGTGCACAAAGCCCACAAGGGGGTGCACCAAGAGTGTCTACCTCAGGTAATTGGGACACTTAGCACAGAAAGGCACTCTATCGACATAGCAAAGCATAAAAAATGCCGAGACAAAGAAACAGGTCACAAACAACAGAATTGGAGGAAAGCAAACGGCTGGATATAGAGTTCAAAACCACACTTTTAAGGTCTTTAAAGAACTGTCTAGAAGCCACTGATAAATGTAGTGAGATCTTCAAGAAGACTGGTGAGACCGCTGATAAATGTAGTGAGCTCTTCAAGAAGACTGGTGAAACCCTCGATGTTGTGATAAAGAACCAACTAGAAATTAAGCATACACTAACTGAAATAAAGAATATTATACAGATTCCCAACAGCAGACCAGAGGATCGCAAGAATCTAGTCAAAGATTTGAAATACGAAGAAGCAAAAAACACCCAACCAGAAAAGCAAATTGAAAAAAGAATTCAAAACTACGAAGATAGTGTAAGGAGCCTCTGGGACAGCTTCAAGCGTACCAACATTCAAATTATAGGGGTGCCAGAAGAAGAGAGAGAGCAAGATATTGAAAACCTATTTGAAGAATAATGACAGAAAACTTCCCCTACCTGGTGAAAGAAATAGACTTACAAGTCCAGGAAGCGCAGAGAACCCCAAACAAAAGGATTCCCAAAGAGGACCACACCAAGACACATCATAATTAAAATGCCAAGAGCAAAAGACAAAGAGAGAATCTTAAAAGCAGCAGAGAAAGAAAGCCAGTTACTACAAGGGAGTACCCATAGGACTGTCAGCTAATTTCTCAACAGAAAACTTTGCAGGCCAGAAGG
>NW_005871474.1:90780-106581 GCF_000147115.1 Myotis lucifugus
AGGAGTTCATCACCACCAAACCAGTATTATATGAAATGCTGAAAGGTATCCTTTAAGAAGAGGAAGAAGAAGAAAAAGGTAAAGATACAAATTATGAACAACAAATACATATCTATCAACAAGTGAATCTAAAAACCAAGTGAATAAATAATCTGATGAACAGTATGAACTGGTGATTGTAATAGAATCAGGGACATAGAATGGGAATGGACTGACTATTCTTGGGGGGGGGGGGAAGGGATGTGGGGCGGTGAGGGAAGAGATTGGACAATAATCGTGCACCTATGGATTAGGACAGTGGGTGGGGAGTGAGGGAGGTGGGTGGGGTGGGAACTGGGTGGAGGGGAGTTATGGTGGGAAAAAGGAGTAACTAATGTAATAATCTGAACAATAAAGATTTAATTAAAAAAAATAAAAATAAAAATAAAATGCCATTCTAGTAGTTGAATGTATTTAGTGTCACTGCTAGGTAGAGGCATTGATTTACTTGAGGTTCTAAGTATGAACATTAAAATATATAATATTTATATGTATATATGTGTGTGCATGTGTGTGTAAGAAGAATTTATAAACTAATAGAAAAATAAATAGAATGAGAAAGCTAAAACAGCAAAGAACTGACCAGACCCAGAAGAGACTAATTTATTGAGACCAAAGGTTTAGTAAACAATTCAAGCTACTTGTCAGGAGGAGAGCTTGGGTGCAGGAGCAACAGAGGCCAGTCCCAAGGGTGCAGAGGAAGATGAGAAATAGGTCAGGCTCTGTAGAGGCCCATTCACATGTGAAACGTAGAGGAGAAGGTGCATTGGGTTCTCACAACAAGCTGGGACCACCTATAGAGTGATGAATCATGCCACCACAACAAACATTTTGCCCATTCTTCAAAGTGAGACCTTGGCCCCGGGCATCTCCAAGTGCTTTGTCAGGGAATTAAGGGCTTGGCCAATGCAGTCAATAGATTCAGCTCCGCCTGGGTCTGTTATTAGCTTGGGATGCTCAGGGCTACAAAGCCACTCCCTGCTCTACAGCAGGGTATTCCAGGAGGAAAAACCTCAGGTGGTTAAGGCCTGGAGTCAAAATGTACCAAACAGGGCCCAAGAGGACAAGATGTGCCTTAGCTTCTGCTTCCAGCTCCCAAATCATACTACTATCTTGGGGGTGGATGAGTTGGCCCCTTCCTGTCGTGAGGACACCCTAGCCATGCCTTGGTCAGTCTTATACCTCCTTCTGGTGGGCTTAGGAAATGGGATTTACCCAAAGAAGAGGAATCTGTTCAAGCAACAGGAATCTAGCCTAAGCTTTCAAAACTGAAAGCCATCTCTGGACAGGAGTGAATTCACCAAATGGTGGCACTTTTTTTGAGGGGTCCTGGGACATGGTTAATAATTACAACTGTAGACAGTTACTGAGCATTCTGTGTCCCATATCATGCAAATCAGCTACATACTATATATGCTCATGTCATCTTGATTGATATACCTATGAGGAAATTGAAGCTCAGAGAGGTGAAGATACTTGACCAGAGTTGAGATTCTAACCCAGGTATATTACCACCAGGAACAGAGCTACACCAATACTCACCCCAGGTCTACCCAAGCCCATGTCCACCAGCGTTCTCTGGGCCAAATTCTGGACCTCACCCTTTAACCAGTCAGGACTATTCCTTTAGGATACTATACAAAAAACAAGAGGCAAAATACACAAAGTCTCCTTGTAGCTCACTGTGCTGAGCCCAGCCAGGAAACCAAGACCCCAGGAATCCCTGTCGCCTGCTGTCTGGGCTGAAGCTTCTTGTTATCCTGGAAACAATGACCTCAGTGACTAATAGTGGTCTCATTTAGGAATTTGGCACTGGCTGCTAATTACCCTCATTGGTGAGGTTCTATGTGCAGTTCTTAACCCTCTCAGTCCTAGGCAAGCCAAGAGAGCTGGTCACCTTAGCAAGAAGACAAGATGGATACACACACAGAACCACCCAGAATTCAGTCAAAATTGGTGTGGCGCAGAGTTTAAGTGCCACAATCTATGGTCTGAGAGCAGGGATCTCAGCCCAGGGCTGTAGCTGACTCATGACCTTCGAAAAAGCACTTCCCTCCAGGAGCTTCAGTTCCTCCATCTAACATGTGAGGACATTCCAGTTCTGTGGAGGATAAGGTAACATCATCCAATTAGTGTCACCAAGGCAGTGCAAAGTGCACCACCTCTTGGAGAAGCAATTTGGCAAAACCTGGCATCCTTTCACACACTTTCTTATCCCTTGGGACTTACAATTCCAAGGTACTAACTCAAGGGAAATAGAAAAGTTCTCTGCAGAAACATGTGCATTGAAGGACTATCTATCATGGCAAAGAGGTGGAAGCAGCCTCAACACTAAAACAAGAAGCAGTGAACTAGGGATGCTGCATCCACTAGGAGGGATCAAGTACTGCAGTCATTAGAAAGGTTCACAGGCTCTTGGGGAAATTTAAACCAGCTTGGGAAAGGCAAAGTGACATGGTTCAAAATGAAAACATGAAAAAGTGTTGCTGCAGAGAAAGACTAATGGAAAAGGGAAAGATGGTAATAATAGTTGCACTGCTTGGTAAGATCAGATGTAAATATTTCTGCATTTTGTCAGGTGATGTACACCACTATGATATATTTTTCACACACACACACACACAAAGGAATTAATAAATGAGAAAACTTTAGCTGTAGTCTCCACAGTTGCTCCTGGGATTAAATCAGTCAGCCATGTGCTGATTGGTGCCCATGCAGCCCAAGGGCCTGTGAGCCTTGCTGGATGTCCCTGTGCTGCCCAGAAATGGCCTGCACTGCAGCAATTGCCAGGCGACACAGATGGAGCCAGGACTCCTGACATTTAGGCCAGTGTATCTCTCACTACCAGCCTTCATCCCTTAAGCTCTCTATTGTGCTGGCAATGTCCACACCTGGTACACTGGTCAGAGATTTTGGCTGCAATGAAAGAAACCAGTTCTGGCTGATTTGGGCAGAAAAGGAATGTATAAGAATATTATCGAGTAGCTCATAGACTTTAGAAACAATTAGACACAAGCATTAAAGGAAAAGAAGACATTGACCAAATAATGCTGAGAAGCCAAGAACACAGCCAAATTCCACAGAGGAAAAATATGGAGAAGCTAGGCTACTGTAAAGGTTTGGCTTGAGTGGCTTCTCACAATGCTCCCACTCTGGAAAACCTATTGCCCACAACCCCAAAAGGACCCAGACCCAGGATGCTGCCTTCCCTGATGGGTTCCCCAGATAGGCCGCTGAGTCTATGCCTAAGGACCCCACTGCCCCAGGCATACATGACTCAGTGAGGGCACCAAATGCTCATCTTTCAAATTTATTCTTTTCAGGGCAACATGTGGACATATCCTGGTTCCAAGTGGCCCACATTAAAGAGGATGGGATACTCATGGAGAAGCCAGCCAGTGTGGAGCCACATTACATAGTCCTGGAGAACCCTAGCTTCTCCCCCATAGGCGTTCTACTGAGAAAGATCCATACAGCCCTGAACATTGCTGTCAGCGCCAATGTGTTGCTCTACTATCGCCGCCAACCTGAGGAAGTCAACTTCCACCTCTACCTAATCCCCAGCGACTGCACCGTTCGAAAGGTTGCCCCAATAGTTGGAAAGGGCAGCCAGGATGGGCTGACAGAGACATGACATGCATCCAGAGAGCCCCCTAGATGGGTCAACTGGGCTTAAGTATGGGACATGGACTGGTCTCCTGTCCCTCAGGCCTCCCTCACCTGGGCTCACTGCTTCACTACTCATTGCTACACACCTTTTGCAGCTTCTTTCCAGGAGTCAGAAGGATGGGAGGGCTCCCTGCCCAGAGCTGCACCCACTCCTCCATTCTCAATTCTTCTCTAGCAATGCCCCATTCACACCCTGAACACAGCACTGGCCAAGTGTGGGGATCTCTGTGTAGCAGTCATTGGGGTGGAAGAGTTCATGGGTCGTATAACCCCTTCACCCACATAAATATGTGGAAACATCACATAAAAACCCTTCTTTCTTAATCAGTGTCTGTATTCCCTTTAGGCCATAGATGATGAAGAAAAGAAGTTCCAGTTTTTTCAAATACGCAAGTCGGCCGTGCAGCCACATCTCCACATGGGCTTCCGATATACTGTGTCTGGTTCAGACAAGTTGGAAATAATCCCTGAGGTGAGCAGTCTAGATATCCCCTCCCTCCTGAGAGGTCATGCTTGGGAATAGCTGTGAGGCAGGTTTCAGAGCTTCCCCAGGGGCAGGCCCAGTTAGGGTTGGGCAGAGAGCGAGTGGAATTTTGGGTAAGCAGGAATGCTTCAAAGATTGGGAGAAAGGAGGATAGTAAGAGGCAGGTTCATATGCAGGATAGGGATAACAATGGGTTTGACTTAGGGGAACTGGAAGTGTTGGGCTATAGGGTGTTGATGCTCTTCAAGTAAAACCAACAGGAACACATCTATAGCTGAACACAGTGGGATTATTACTCATTGAAGTGAGAGAACACACACCAATGAGAACCATAGGACCCCCTCATCAAGAGATGCGGAAAGAACCTATTTCAGGATTTGGGCCTTAGTTGAGTAATTTTGGCGAAGATCTAAGGAAATGGAGATTTGGTCTAGATCTGGTATTGTCAGAAGGAAGGGCAATTCTATGATTGGGAACCTCTACACATTTTCTCTCTGGGAAGGGCAGGCACTACAAGTGTGAAGATATAATTGCTGAAATAGCTCATTTTGAAGTGGAATAGGGCGAAGTTTAGCGATTGTGAGATTGTATGTGGATAACACAACAGAGATGGCAGCATCAGATTAGTTTGTAATAAGAATGAGGTCTAGTTGTGAGCATGTCATCAGGTTTGGACATCGGGGGCTTTCTTCTATCCTTTCTCACTCTTCCCTTTTCACCAAAGGGAATGACGTCAGGCCACTAGACATTCATTCATGATATCCAAATGTTCACCATTGCCAAGATTTGTTGCTTAGGGTCAGATTTTCAACTGAATGGTAGTTTGTAGTTCAACCAGAGTCAATCTTTTTTTCCCCCCTTCTGTTCTGATATGAGTCCTTGGACCACTTTAAGTGACAGTGACAGATGGTATACATTCCCCGAAGTAAGGAGAAAGAATTATGTAATTTTTAAGTTGAGAAACATGAATCCAACAATGAATACCTTAGATTTTCCTGCTGTGTCAGATCTTAACAAGGGATGAGAGACATGATTCAGTCATTCACCACACATTTACCCAGTGCCAACCATGTGCTGTCTTCATTTGTGAGAGTCCATTGAACAAGACAGACAAGGCCCTGCCCTTGGGAAGATGACATTCTGGTGGATGAGACCAACATCATTAAAGAAATGGACCTAGAACCATGAAATGCTGTGAAGAAAATGACCATGACACTTAAGAGAGTGACTTGAGCTGCTTTATACTGGGTGGTCAGGGAGGAGCCGCTGAGCAGTGACATATAAGCTGAGACCTGAGTGACAAGAAGGGCCCTAGGAGGTGAATATTTGTAACAGAGCACTTCAGGTTCAGAGGATAGAGGAGCAGGCACCCTTGTTCCCTCCACATGACAAATAGGACAGTGTGGCAAAGCTTAATGAGTGTAGCAAAGAGAGAAGTAAGGTAGGGTCACACAAGAGACAGAGGTTTCCTAAGGCCCATCAACTCTGTTTCCCTGATGTGGAGTTTGGATTTTGTTCTAAGTGCAATGACAAGATCTCAGAGGTTGTTGCTTGGTAATACAAGACCTGCTTTAGTTTCATATAGTTGCCTCTGGCTGCTGGGTAAGAATGGGTGATAAGAAGACAAAAGTGAAAACAAAAGACAAATCAAAAGACCATTGCTATGGTACCTGCAGGAGCTGCAGATGCCTTGATTAGGGAAAAAGTAGCTGAGATGAAGATAAATTGATGGATTAAGGGTATATGTTGCAAGTATAGCCCATAGAACTTTACTTATAAGAGAGAAAGCTAAAAAAAGAGAAGAAGAAGAAGAAGAAGAAGAAGAAGAAGAAGAAGAAGAAGAAGAAGAAGAAGAAGAAGAAGAAGAAGAAGAAGAGAAAGCTAAGAATTAAAGATGATGCCTGTATGTGTAATATGGATATTCAGTGTTGGTAGTGCCATTTACTGCATGTGGGGAAACGGAAGGGAATGTTTTTGGAAGACAGTTGAGAATCAAGAGTCATCTTGAATGTGATTTAGAAAAGGGGGGATGGATATAAATTTTCTGTTGATTAAAAGTGGGTCAAGCTGGGATATGGGAGTGGCCAGGGAAAGGTTAATGAGGGAGGGCAGGGGAGGAGACTTATGTAATACTTTAAACAATAAAGAATTTCAATTTAAAAAAATACATAATAGCCCTAGCTGGTTTGTCTCAGTGGATAAATGGACCAAAGGTTCCCAGGTTAGATTCTGGTCAAGGGCACATGCCTGGGTTGCGGGCTCAGTCCAACGTGCAGGAGGCAGCCAATCAATGGTTCACTCTCATCATTGATGTTTCTATCTCTCTATTTCTCTCTCTTCCTCTCTGAAATCAATAAAAATAGATTTTTTAAATAATACTTGGTAATGATAATGAACTACTATGTTACTATCTGTTTTTTAAAAAGTATGTCAAGCTTAGGATCCATTAAGGAGACAGGCTTTGGGCTGGAGAAATGAGAATTTGGGTTCAAGATGGAGGAGGTGGAGGAAGAAGGATCTGGTTAAAGATGGAGGGACGAGGATCTGGTTTAAGATGTGTGAGCACTATGTTAGAGATGAGTCCTGACTCATCCATGGGGTACCCAGCCGTGTTCTCTTCCTTCTGAGTCAGGTTTTGTGGAAAATGAGGAAATGAGCAGTGCCTGAGGTGGCATTAATTTCAGTAGAGATCATTCAAGGATCTTCATGGGGCTAAGCAGGGCCAACAAGGTGTCAGGTGGAGAGACACAACACTTGCAGGATGAATGGTGCAACATCACCACTTTTTCTACAGGAACTGGAGCTTTGCTATCGAAGCCCTGCGAAACCCCAGGTCTTCTCTGAGTTCTACGTTGGTCATTTTGGATCAGGGATCCGGCTGCAGATTAAAAGCAAAATTGATGAGACTGTGGTATGGGAGGCCTTGGTAAAATCAGGTAAAGTCAAGACAAGTCCAGAGATCTCAGTGGTGGGAAACAGATAGTCAATAAAATATTCTGCCTGTGTGTGTGTGTGTGTGTGTGTGTGTGTGTGTGTGTGATCACAATTTGCTGATGAGAAGAAATAGCCCAGAGAAGTTATGCGATTTTTTTTTCTAGTTACATAACAGATGGTGTGACTAGAATTTGAATTAAAGTTGGTCTGACTCTAAGCTCCATTCCCTCTCCCGTGCACCGTGCACAGTGTCTCTATACTGCCCTTGATTTAACAGATTTTGACACCCACAAGGCATTTGGCAAAATTTATCATAATTGAATATGAGATGAAAAATAAGAACTAGACAGTTATATGGTTGTATGAATTAAGCCAATTATGGCAATAGCACATATACTAACTTGGATCACTCAGATATTTTCAAAGTAGACAAGAGGGAATCAAATAATGAACTTTCAGGAATGAATGTAACTTTTCCGTGTCTTAAACCAGCACCAAGACGCCCAAGAAGCAAAATCCCCCAAAAGTCCTTCTAGTGCCAACTGGTGTTGTTCAGTGGGTAAGGGTCGATCCATGAATCAGGAGGTCATGGTTCAATTCCCAGTCAGGACACATGCCCGGGTTGTGGGCTCGATCCCAGTAGGCGACATACAGGCGACAGCCTATCGATGATTCTCTCTCATCATTGATGTTTCTAACTCTCTCTCACCCTTACTCTCTCTGCAATCAATAATAAAAACCGGTTTTAAAAATAAAAGTCCTTCTAGGAAAAAGCAGGTCATGTTCAATGTTAAAGCCTAGTGAAACTGGCCCTCACCAGTGTAGGTCAGTAGTTAGAGTGTCAGCCCATGGACCAAAGGGTCGAAGTTTAATTCCCTATCAAGGGTAGATACCTGAGTTGCAGGATCCATCCCTGGCCCCAGTCAGGGTGCATGTGGGATGCAATCAATGTATTTCTCTCACATTGATGATTATCTCTCATTCTCTCTCTCTCTCTCTCTCTCTCTCTCTCTCTCTCTCTCTTTCCTCCCTCCCTTCCACTCTCTCTGGAAATTAATGGAAAAAAATCCTCAGGTGAGGATTAACAACAACAAAAATATACATAGTGAATCTGCCTCCTGAGGTGCCACAACAGGCTTTTCAGGGAGGAGGAAGATAATGGTCTTTACTCGTCTTGGCTTGGGTGCAATCACAGGTGTGGATTAACCAGCCCCAGCATCAGACCTCCTTTGAATCTCACTCTGGCACTTACTTGCTGGGTGATCTTGGGAAAATGACTTCACCCTTTTGAGTGTCAGATTCCTCATTTATAAAAATAGGGTCATATTGCCTAACTTGTAGGATTGTTGGAAAGATTAAATAAATTATGTACATCAAGCATGTCAAACTCAAAGGCTAACAGGGCCAAATAAGGTTTCACAAAAGCTTCAATTTTCATAGAAATGTAGGTTTATTTCTATAAAGACATGCTGAATACAAAGAACTAAAATAAATGAGTAATTATTAATACAAAATAATAGAATATATTAATAAAATTTAATATTTTTTCTTGAACATTAACTTACCAGACACTGAATAACTGCCAAATTAATAAGTGTAACACAAACAAACCCATTTTTTTTTTTGTTCTCCGAAAGCAAAATATTTTCTTTTGTGCACACCAAACAAGTCAGTCCAAGACTAATGATGTGGCAATCGGCTGCTAAAATATTCGCTGCTAGTATTAGTGGAGAGAAATGGTGCACCTATGGGTAAGGAGAGTAAGGGAAATGAATGCAACACAATTATATAATCAGTCATTAGCGAACGTTGTGGTTCGTCATTAATAATTATGTATAACAGGATATTGTAAAAATTAAGTTACGAAATTTTTATTAAAATGTTTCTTACATACCGTTATATTAGCTGGGCCGCAAAAATATTCATTGTGGGCTGCATGTGGCCTGCGGGCCCTCCCTGAGTTTGACATTCTTGATGTATATGCGTATCTTATGCAGTGGTCTTTATAAATCAGGGATGGGGAACCTTTTTTCTGCAAGGGCCATTTGGATATGTATAACATCATTTGTGAGCCATACAAAATTATCAACTTAAAAATTAGCCTACTGCCCTAGCCAGTTTGGCTCAGTGGATAGAGCATCAGCCCGTGGACTAAAGGGTCCTGGATTAGATTCCAGTCAGGGATATGGACCTCGGTTGCAGGCTCTATCCCTGGACATGGCCGGGGCCCATGTTTCTCTCTGTCTCTCCCACTCCCTTCCACTCTCTCTAAAAATCAATAGAAAAATATCCTCAGGTGAAGATTCTCTCTCTCTCTCTCACACACACACACACACACACACACACAAAATAGCCTGCTATTTTTGGTCAAACATTTAATTAACTCACCCCTAATGCATTGACAGGGCCAGACCAAATGATTTCATGGCCTTATACAGACCATAGGCTAGACGTTCCCTACCCTTATTATAAATAGTAGCAGTATTATAATTTATCTTTATGTTAAATGATCTTCTTAATCCTGCTCTTTGGAGCTGACAAAAGAATTTATCTCCACCCCCATGGGAAAGCCCTTCAGGTACCTGAAGATGGATCATAGCCTCCCTTAAGTCTCCTCCTGTGCAAGTTAAACATCTCTATTTTCTTCCATCATTCCTCTTACATTTTGGATTTTGACATCTTTGCCTCCTCAGTAGATGTGCCCATTTGAGGACGAGTCAGGATGGACTCTAAGACTGTCCAGTCAGCATGGAGGACATGGGACACCCTGCTTCCTCCATCCAAGTGAACCCGCTGCTCCCAACACCACAACCGGAGCTCCCCTGTGTTTGGCTTCCCTCCCACACTGTCAGGTCACACTGAACTTGGGTCCGCTCAAAACCTCAGGCCATGTCCACAGGGGCTGCTGTGGACTCCCCCATCCTCTCCACATGCAAGTAATTATTTAATCCCCTTTTTGTTGTTGTTTTTGTTTTTTCCATTGAAATTTACCTATTACTCTGAATTGCTAAGATTTTCTTGATGTTAATTCTTGATTCTGACATCAAACTTCAGAACAAACTGTGGGACTCAAAGTGCACAAAAGGTCAAGGAGGTAGATTTACGCTCAGAATAAGATCTCATCTTTGAAGATAATCTAGCAAAGGTCTCAGCTATTTCTACACCAGAATTTCATTCAGGCCAAGACAGAATTAAACCCTGTGCAAAGGGGTGTAAATGGGAAAATTGGGCCTCAGTTTCCCAATATGCATGAAGAAATGATTCATCAACATTGTCTCTAAGGGCACTTGCAACCCTTAATCCTTGTTCTATCAGAATTAGTCTGTAGCTTGTTCTCAAAATAAATCTCAAAAGAGAAAAGTAAGTAGGAGTTTCAAGGCTTATCATTTGTGTTAGTAACTATCACTGATACCAATGCTTATTCATATCTCTTTTCCTCCAGGAGACCTCAGTTCTGCAGCTCCCCTGGTCTTCCAAGCCCTGACAGGTCAGTAGCAGCTGTTAGAGGCCACAGGAGCCATGGCAGTTCTGGAGTGTGCTACCTGGTCCTGGAGGGAGGGAGGAGAGAAAGAAAGGGGACTCATTAAACCTCACAAGGGTTCAGTCCTTGGAGAGGTGTGTGCCCCAGGGCAGAGTTCTCCCCCATCCCTTTTATTCCTGCCCATCATGGCTCTGGCACCTTCCACTGAACAATCTCAAATGTCTCCATCATGAACCTGACCCCCACCCTTAGCTCAGCAGAATGCTAGGCTGGAAGTTGACATGAGGGAGGGCAGAGGTACCTTTCTGATGGTCCATGAAACGTGTGGGGATCAGGTAGGAGCCAGGGATGCAGATAAAAGGAGTGAAGAGTTAGGCTGGAGAATTAGAGGGAGAGGATGTGATGGAAACCCTTTCTTATTCATTACTGGCCTCACCTTCACCCCCAGATGCCCCTACTTCGCTGCACTTTGTGGACCAGCATCGCGAGGACCTGGTGACTCGAGTGACATCGGTGGATGCAGTCCTGGACAAGCTGCATGGACAGGTGCTGAGCGAGGAGCAGTATGAGAGGGTGCGGGCTGAACCCACAAATCCGGACAAGATGAGGATGCTGTTCAGCTTCAGCAAGTCCTGGGACTGGGCCTGCAAAGATCAACTCTACCGAGCCCTAAAGAAGACCCATCCTCACCTAATTGTGGATCTCTGGGAGAAGTGAAGCAGTGGAGGAGACTAGGAGAGATACCATCAAGCTTGCCAGCTGAAGTCTGAACACCTGCTTATGAGTCCTGGCTCTGACTGTCCAGGCTTTGGGTCTAGGTTTCTTCAAGTCTAAACAGATTGCCATTGCCCAGCCAGAGTGGCTCAGCTGGTTGAGTGTTGTCCTGTGCACCAAAGGGTTGCTGGTTCAATTTCTGGTCAGAGCACATACTTGGGTTTCGGGTTCAGAAGGCAACTGATTGATGTTTCTTATGTTTCTCTCTCTCTCTCTCTCTCTCTCTCTCTCTCTCTCTCGCACTCTCCCTCTCCCTCCTTCCCTCGTTTCCCTCGTTTTCCCTCTCTCTAAGCATGTCCTCAGTGAGTATAAATATATAAACAAATAAACACATTGCCATTTGAGTTGCCTTCTTGTCCTAAAGTTATGGAGCATTGATAATACCTTTGCTGGGCATTATATGTCCATGCTCAGTGTTGCCACACGGGCTCCCAGACTGCCTCCCTATAATTAGGGACCAGTAGATATTTGTATATCATGATACTACATTTTTATATCATGCTATTACACTACAGTAAGGCAGAATACTGGGTACACAGAGGGCCTAAGATTGAGAAATATGTGGGAGACGTTAGATTTAGATTGTACAGTGTATTGACTTGTGAGACAATACTGAGGGGCAGCACAGGAAGCCATAAGCTCTAATGGGAAGACAAGGGCAGACCATTGGGCAGGCCTGCTATTGGAAAAGAGGGAGGCAGGAGCAGGAAAGGATGAGCCCAGAAAGTGATGGGTCAATAAAAGGCAGAGAAGAGCCAGGAGGAAGGACTCTAGGTTCTGCAGGGCCAGCCCCTACTAATTAGAGCCTGAGTGACAGCAGCCATCCCCTCTGCACCCCTAGAATTTCCCTGTCTCCTTGCTCCCATGACTCCTCACCCCCTTCAGAACAGGCCTGGGAAGACAGGTCCAACCCGGGCAGGGATCCCTGCCTTTGGTCAAGGGAGGAAGGTGCTTGATCCTCCCCGACTGGGCAGCTTCAGCCTGGGGCTTGCAAAAATGAGCTCAGGGCTGGTCAGTGCCCAGAGAAAAGAGCTTTATTGCTCAGGCTCCCACAAGACAATTTCCGCACCACACAGTGTCATTTGGATACAAACCTGGCAACACTGATAAAGCCTCTAGCCTCTAACTGGGCAGCATTGTGTGCATCCGTTAACAATTGCACCAGCACAATTAATAAAGTGACCCTTTCATATCCACTCCCTCAGTCAAAACCAATGACCACATTCCCGCTACTTCCCCTGATAGCACCCTGTGTCAGTGCACCCTCAGGGCCTACTACAACAGCAGGCTCAGGGCAGACACTGAACCAATGTTTGCTGAATAAGCAATGAATGAATTCTCAAGTGACAATGCTCTTTTACAAGTTGTGTAGGTTGTCCCCTGCTGGGGTCCAATCCCAGCGGGTCCAGGGATCCCCAAAGGTGTGGACGGAGTCGGCGAAGAAGGAATGACACGAAGACAGCCTTCAGTTGATCAGCAGCCTAGTCAGGACCTATAGCCAGGATCTCCAGCCAAAGTTCTGGTCGGAGTTCTGGTTAGGAACTGATGAGGATCTGATCTTTATTGTCTTGTTACATCCGTATTTATACCAGTCGATTTTAATCCTGTCAATTTCTATTACAAAGGTTAGGGTGTTTCTTATCTCCATTCCAGGGAGTAAAGATTATGTAGCTGAACTACCCACCTGGCACTTAATTAAGGGGTTGTATCCACTCCCTAACCTCAGGGGAAAATCCCCACCTGGGGAAACAACCTTTCTCAGAGAGGTGACCTTGGTTAAAAACACATGGCACTAAGGAGAGCAAACATATTAAGAATAATATGCCTATATATGCCAGGTCCCTTGAAACATATGCTGTGCAGATGTTTCTTTCCTGCAGCAACTGTGTCAAGCAGCAAGGATGGACCGGCTTCCGGCAAATTCCCCCTTTTTTATTTTTTAAATGATAGCGCATGCAAATCAGTGGCCACCTCTCAGATTGGGCTGTTTAAGACTCGGAAGAAGACTGGCAAGCAATGACAATAAGCATAGCTATAAACGTAGTGGATGAAGCGCACAAGGAGCCCTGTTCCTTAGAAGGTTGCCGGCCTCTTCAGTCAAGAAATTTCAGCTGTCCTCAAGTTGTTGGTTTGCTTGTCTTTGTTGGTCTGGCTAGTGGGTGGCGTCACTGGCGATGGGCTTCCCAAAGCATCAGCGAGTTGAAGGACTGCATCAAAGGGTCCATCAGGGCCGTGCTTAATGGTGGTGTCGGTGTCCAAGGAGGAGTAAGGTGTGTCCTCTGGGTCAGCTGTTATAGAGGATGGAGGGTAGTAGAGAGAAAAAGAAAAGAAAGCAAAAGAACTACAAGGCATAGAAGTGTTTAGAAAAAAGAAGGAGAAGAAAGGGAAGAAGGCAGCATCCTGACACAGTCCTTTCCTTCAGCTGCCCCTTTCCCTGTGGTCCAAGGTAGAAATGGGAAACAAGTCCTGTTGTAGTGAGAGGGCAGCTGCTGTCAGCCAGTCTCTGTCTTTACCTGGGTCCTGATCTGAGCTGGGCCAAGTCTCTTTCTGTTATCTGGGTCCCGATCTGAGCTGGGCGTGGGAAGCGGGAAGCAGCCATGGGGGCAGGAGACCTCCCTCAGAAGGGGCGAGTGTTCAAGCCCCTGAATAGTTGGGGGGGGGGTGAGGATCTGTGCCCCGCCTTTGTTGACCCCCAAGTTCTCTCCTGCCAGCCCCTCTGCGACTGTGCCTGTCTTAGGTCATTCCTCCCTGAGGAATCTTACCCATCTTTGACTAACCAGCCATCCTCTGGGGCCAAGCAGGGTGATGTGAGGTTCAGTTCTGTCTCCTTGGTAGCCTGTGCCCCCGTGGCCTCCACGCCCAGCAACTGCCTTGGGATCCGCTCGCCTGCTGGCGGGGCCCCGGCATTGATCACATATCTTGGGGAACCCAGGTTTCTTCTCCAGGGAGGGCCCAGCTCACACCATTGGGCGAGAGACAGATCCTTGGTACCAGCCACCATGAGGCTTCAACCTCAGCATGAACAGAAAGCTCAGGCAACAGTTATGGGCAATTGGATTGTAAGAAGAGGGTCCCTCTTGACACGAGGGTAAGAGGGCCAATACAGGACAAAGGAGAGTCCCGGGACAGGGCTTTCTCAGCCCAGGATGTCAGGCTCTTGGCACAAGACAACTCCATGTATGGGACATATACCAGACACCCCTAGTCACGGCATAAAAGGGAGGTGCCCTTCCTGGAACAGTAGGGTAGGGAGATTCTAGAAAAGGCTGTGTTCAGGAGAGAAGGAGAAAGGCCAAAGAACCAGCAAACAAGTAGTTAGATTTTAAGAAAAAGGAAAAGGAAAGAAGATGTGGGGCAAAGCTGGGACATATGGAGGCACATGTGATCCTCCCAATGGACAGATTGTTCCAGCTCAGGGCTGTACATCTGCTGCAGACGGGCACTGGTCAGGTGTGCTAGGTTGAGGTGGAGATGGAGGGCGGTGAGACATAAGGTCGGACTAGACGGTCTGGAATCCACACAGGTGAGTCTGCGTCCTGTGGAAATATACAAGCATATCCTCTCCCCCGGGTTAAAAGTACATCAGGTCCCTTCCAGGCTCCTGTAAGCAAGTCTCTCCATTTGACGAGGACTTTAGGTTTAGTTAGATCAGGGTTCCAATGCCTGTACATCGGGGAATTTCCCTCAGAATCTACATTTAGTATATTAATTACAAATAAAGTATGTTGTAGAACATGATGAGGAGAGGAATATTTAAACTCATTTTCTTGTAATTTTTTAATTTGTGTTTTTAAAGTTTGGTGAGCCCTTTCTACTATTGCTTGGCCTTGAGGATTGTAGGGTATTCCTGTAGTATGTGCGATGCCAAATGTAGAGCATAAGTTTTTAAAAGCTCTAGAGGTATAGGCAGGCCCATTGTCTGTTTTAAGTGCCCTTGGTATTCCTAGGTAGGAAAAACATTGGAATAAATGTTGACTTACATCTTTAAAGGCTTCTCCTGTACGTGCAGAAGCAAGGATAACATGAGAAAAAGTATCAATACAAACATGCACATAGCAAAGTTTGCCAAAAGATGGGACATGAGTAATATCCATCTGCCATAAGTCACAGGGTCTAAGTCCTCTTGGATTAACTCCAGTAGCAGGGCTAGGAAAATGAGTAGGACAATGGCCACAGTCACGCACAATACTTCGAGCAGCTTCTCTAGATATGCAATAATATAGACGGAGAGCAGAAGCATTTTGATGGTGAATGGCATGAGACCGCCGGGCTTCTTCTAGAGCTGTACAAACTACTGGGCGAGTTAGTAGATCTGCCTGATATTCCCTTCGCTTAAGGGTCCTGGTAGGCAGGAATGAGCTCTAATATGTCCCATATAGAAAGCCTTTTCTCGTTATGAATGTAAGTTTGTAGCTGAGTT
>NW_005871474.1:117174-118988 GCF_000147115.1 Myotis lucifugus
GCATGCCTCTGTCTCACTTAGCTGCTTTTCTGGCAGTTCTCCTTTTGCAGACCAGTTTTTCTTTGCCTTCCATGTTTGACTAGGACAAAAAAAGATGTTGAGTCAGTGGCTGCTCCCTGGGTGGCATTGGCTCCTTGGGCTGTGGTTGCGATAGAAGCTGCTTCTCAGTTGGTAGCAGCTCCTTTGGTGGGTGTTGTTCACAGCTGTGGTGGCTCTTCTGGCTGGTGGGGAGAGCTTCACGTACAGCTGCTGTTCCTCAGACAGAGGGTGTGGTGATCAGGAGGCTGCTGTTGCTTGGATCTGCTGCGTTGATTTAAAGGCACAAAATACAACACAACAAGGCACAACGTACCAGGCACTGAACACAAATATATTCACAATATTAATAACCCCAAATAAAGGTGACCCCCCCCCCGAATTAAGAGAATTAGGGGGTAAGGAGGAAAGAAGAGAAAACGATAAAAGAGAAAAAAGAAAAGAAAAATATGAAAGAAAAAAAAGGAGTGCAAAAATGAAATTGGGAAAAAAACAGGGGGGGGGGGAAGAAAAAGAAAAAAAAATACTGAAGAGAGAGAATGAAGTAGAAGAGGGGAAGAGACTATTTGTATGAGGAGAAAACTTCTATAGAACTGCCACTAATTCCAACAAATTCCAGCAACAGATCCCTGGAGATGAATGCAAACTACAAACAACCAATGATATCAAGAGAGGCTAGGGAAAACAGAAGCACAAAAATAGCTGGGGGGTGGGGGAGGGGAGGGAGGGGAAAAACCAGCAGATAAAAATAAAAAGAAAAAGCAAAACAACCTCACAACCAGTCCTAAAAAAGAAAAAAAAACCAACACAAAACAAAACAAGCAAAAAAAAACACACACACATACACACAAACAAACAAACAAAAAACAATATATTCAACAATCAAGCAAACAGCAAGAAAACAATAGAAAGATAAGAGAAAAAAAATTTTGGATAGTGAAGAAGGATAAGGGATAGCTGTATAAGGATTTAGAGTAGTGGATTGGAAATAGGATATATAAGAAGGGTGAAATTGGACAGGGGGTAAAAAGACGGAATAGGGAAAATCTAATGCAGGAATCGGGTAAGAGAAACAGGACACCAAAAGGGGAAAAGTGAGGAAGAGGGTTTTGGCATAGAGGTAAAATTGAGGTAAGGAAAATTGATGCTAAAGGAATGATGAAAATAGAATGGAGAACACTACTCCCAAAATAAAAAAAGAGAAAATAAAATGGCACTTTAAAAAATGGTAAAATGGTAGCAGTAATAATACTGGTTAAAAATAAAAATGTAGTAATTAAAAGGGTAAAATCAGGTGATGGAAAAAGAAGAAAAAGAAAAAAAATTGGTTTCTTAGTTGAAAGGCGAAAAAAGAAAAAAAAATGTGCAGTAGTGAAGGTCTTTCGGTTCTTCTACTCTTCAGCCTGGCTCGCCTTAGTCCTGCCAGGTATTCAGGAGAGTGTTGAATTTCCCTGCGATACACTGTTCCTCCGTATTGTAAATCACAGTCCTGATTTTAAAGCAGGCCGTATTTGTGATCCAGACTGCCTATATTTATGTTCACCTAAGAGACAGTTGTGGCTCAGCCTCTGGGTGGCAGTGTTTTGGGGTTGGCCTCTGAGGCTATACGGCTTCTCTACCCAGCAGCAAGGTTTTATTTTCTCTATTGCACTTAAAACTGGTTTGGGGAGGTCAACTGCCCAGAGCTGGTTCTTAAATAATCGTTACCCTGCTCTGCTTTGTTTTGGTAAGAACCACAAAATTGCTCCTGGAGATATTACCTCAGTTTATATAAGTAG
>NW_005871474.1:119088-137190 GCF_000147115.1 Myotis lucifugus
AGTAAGGCAGAATACTGGGTACACAGAGGGCCTAAGATTGAGAAATATGTGGGAGACGTTAGATTTAGATTATACAGTGTATTGACTTGTGAGACAATACTGAGGTGCAGCACAGGAAGCAATAAGCTCTAATGGGAAGACAAGGGCAGACCATTGGGCATGCCTGCTATTAGAAAAGAGGGAGGCAAGAGCAGGAAAGAATGAGCCCAGAAAGTGATGGGTCAATGAAAGGCAGAGAAGAGCCAGGAGGAAGGACTCTAGGTCCTGCAGGGCCAGCCCCTACTAATTAGAGCCTGAGTATTAGCCGCCATCCCCTCTGCACCCCTAGAATTTCCCTGTAACCTTGCTCCCATGACACCTTCAGAACAGGCCTGGGAAGACAGGTTCGACCCGTGCAGGGATCCCTGCCTTTGCTCAAGGGAGGAAGGTCCTGGGTCCTCCCTGACTGGGCAGCTTCAGCCCTGGGGCATGCAAAATTGAGCTCAGGGCTGGTCAGTGCCCAGAGAAAAGAGCTTTATTGCTCAGGCTCCCACAAGACAGTCGGGCTCCCACAAGACAATTTCCACACCACACAATGTCATTTGGATACAAACCTGGCAACACCGACAAAGCCTCTAGCCTCTAACTGGGCAGCATCGTGTGCATCCGTTAACAATTGCATCAGCACAATTAATAAAGTGACCCTTTCATATCCACTCCCTCAGTCAAAACCAATGACTACATTCCGGCTACTTCCCCTGATAGCACCCTGCGTTGGTGCACCTCAAGGCCTACTACAAGAGCAGGCTCAGGGCAGACACTGAACCAGTGTTTGCTGAATAAGCAACAAATGAATTCTCAAGTGACAATGCTTTTTTACAAGTTGTGTAGGTTGTCCCCCACCTCCACTGCCCCCACCCCGTCATTACACACACACACACACACACACACACACACACACACACACACACACCAATCTTCCTTCCCTCTGCAGAGTTGAGTCCTTCTCCTTCCCTGGACTTCCCTAACAGGAACACCACCTTCCACCTGAGCTACTTTAGCTCTTGGATTTCATCATCCAGGCTCCTCCCAACACGGTAAAAGGTTTCCCGCCACAGTCTGGAGGACCCCAGCCAGGACCCCCATCTGCGAAGCCCGGAAGCTAAGGGCCTGCGTCCCCGGAGGTCTGTAGCCTCTGGTCCCGCCCTCCAGAACTCAGTGAGGAGCGTCCATTCCTGGCAGGACAGCTCCTCGGGCGATTGGCCTCTGCTCAGCTTGCAAGTGACGGTGGTGGCTGCAGCGAAGCCTAAATCAAGAAGAACGCACAGTCCGGGTCAGCCCTAACCCGTGGGAACAGGGTGCACCACCCTGACAAAGGCCGCTCACTGTGCCCTGCACTTGGGGAAGTCCCTGAGCGCTCAGGCCCCCAGCTCCCGAGCTCAGAGACCTGTCTGCGCAGCTCGGGGCACAGGCTCCTCTTGGCAATGCCCAGCACGGGCCAGGGCGTCCACCCTCTCCACGGGCCTCTTTGGAAGGCCGTGGGCAGTGGTTGGCTCATCCCTTACAGAACAGTCTGGAGGCTGTGCGCGCCCTAATCACACAATGACAGGTTCCCTGCGCGTGCCCCCACCTCACAAAGTGGATGGGTCCGCGGGCGTTGTCCTATTATAGACGGGGCCCAACTGCACCCCAAGATTCTAAATATTGGGATCTAAATGCCCTCTCATCTAACGTTCAGGTGCAAACATAGACCCTTATTTTATTATTGGCAGCTGCTTCGACATTCCTACTGGTGGACAAAAGTAGTGACAAGCGGAGAAGAAAAGCAACACACATTAAAAGCTAAAGCATGGACCTCAGAGCGGGGCGCCTGTGTGAGGTCCTTCCCAGACTCTGGGCGGGGCCCTCAGGGCTGGTGCGTCGGGAACACAGTGACACAGTTTGGTGTTTTTTCATGTTTCTGCGGGGCTGTTGCTTAGTTGCGCGCATATCTGGTTCCAAGGAGAAGACTGGGAGGGGGCAGCGGGGCTGAAGAAATGGGAACCGGCCGGGGTTGCAGCCCTGGGAGCTCCACTTCACAGCAGCGTCGCGGGAACCCTTAACCGGGCGGTGGGGGGTTGGGGGGATGGAGCTGGCCGCAGAGGAGCAGGAGGGGGGCGAGGGTAGAAAGTACTGGGAAGTCGAGGTCTTCCTAACAACCACGGGCGGCGTGCCGGCGTGTCGGCGGGGCTGGGTAGCGGGACCTGAGCCCGCTTCTCCTCGGCTCCGATGGTGGCCTGCCGGTGAGGTTGGGAGGTGGGAGGAGGCGGCTTCTCCGAGCTGCGATGCGGTGGGGCCTTGAAGGTAATAGGTAGGAGTTGAGGTCTTGGTGTTGGCATAATAATGCAGTGATTCTTAATCTTTTGGGGAGTAGTGACTCCCTTAAAAATGTTATAAAAGTTATGAGCCATCGGAAAAACAAAACGAAACAAAAAAGCCATCTCACAGAAGACTTAAATCTCATTTTCTAAAAAAAAAAGCTAAAGCGCGCGCAGCGCGCCTCCAAAAACACAAAGTGCGAGCCCTTCTTTTCCGTTCTCAACTCACCCCCCAGCCCCACCGTCTCTGCGCACCCTGGGTCCCCGCGGCACCGTGTACAGGGTTATAGAAAAACAGACAGAAGATGATGGAAAAAGGCCGCCCGCCCGACCCCAAAAAAAAAAGGGAGGGGTTTCGGGAAAATGGGCCGGGGGGGCGCCCCCCCCCCTCCGCGGGGGGAGGGGAACTTCTAAACCCGGGGGGGCGGGGGTCCCCGGGGCTCCCCCCTTCCGGCCTCCGGGGGGGGGGGAAAAATGGGGGCCCCCCCGGGAGGCCCCCCCCCCCAGGGGAAGCCCCCGGGGCCCCGCGTGGGGGAAGGCCTCCGCCCAAAAAATTTTTGTTTTTCAGGGACACCCGGGACGCCAAGCGCAGGAGGGAGGGAATGCTAGCTGCTTGCTGGGAGCCAGGGGGGCAAAAGCGGAGTTTGCAGAGGGCCAGCCAGGATCCCAGCCGTGCGCACGGCTTCCCCAGGACTTTATTTCTCCTTTTAAAAGAAACAATTATTGCCCTAACCGGTTTGGCTCAGTGGATAGGGCGTCAGTCTGCGGACTCAAGGGTCCCAGGTTCAATTCCGATCAAGGGCATGTACCATGGTTGCGGGTACGATGTTTCTAACTCTCTATCCCTCTCCCTTCCTCTCTGTAAAAGAAATCAACAAAATACATTTAAAATTTTTTTAAAAATCATAATTCTCCCCTTTTAAAAAAAAGAAACTATTATTGTGGGTGTCTGTTTTTTTTAACATAATACATGAAAAAACTAATACATAATATATGTGGAAAATGGAAGTGTGAAGCCACTATAAGCAAAATCAGTGACAAAAGAAAGGCTCCCACAGTCCCAAGACCCAGAGACATGGCCAAGGAGTTGCTGCTTTTCTTCCCTCCTTCCTTTTCCCATCTCCCTACATCCACATCTGATTTTGTGTGTCCTGAACTTTCTGTGCTCCTCACCTGAACCATCCTCCCATCCTCTTGGCATCCACCAGGCCTTTCTCTGGCTTCCATTGGTGCTGCCACAGACTGCTAGCACCACCATCTCCTGGCACCTCCGCTACACTCAGGCTTCCAAGGCTGGTTGGAATGTGGGGAGAACAGCACTAGGACTTATTTAGGTCCCAGTGGGTTGGAGGGGTGCGCTGGCAAGCCCTGCCAGTGGCTGCAGACCCAACTCCAACTATCATCAGGGAACTCCCCACCTCCTGCAACGGAAAGGCTCAGGGGGAACCAGGATCAGTGTACAGAAACAATATCACCTGGGGGCTGTCTCTCTTCATCTTACAGAGCTGTCAGGGACTTCTTTCAAGGCCAGAGCCTACCACATAATGGTGAGTATTTATTAAGTAAGTGATGCAACAAATGAATGGCTGTTGGTATTGATACTGTTGTAATAACTTGGTTATTCATTAACAGGAGAGTAGTAAAGGGAAGGCCAAATAATATAGGCATGGCATTAGTGCCAGAAAGCTGCCGTTAACATTCTCCAGGTCTGTTCACTGCAGGTCGATGGCAGAAAGGGACTGGACAATAGACGCATGCCCAGTGAGGTGGGGTGATGTGGGAAAGAGATTACCTGTCAGTCACACCTGGGAACTGGGTATTGGCCAGAAAGGGTATGGTCACTACAAGGGGGTGAAATCTCAGATACATTAACTCCTGAACAAAGAAGCTTTCTCTCTCTCTCGGCTCTCATATGCTGGGCTCCTGGCTCTCTTGTTGCAGGAGGATGTGGGACATGCTCCCCTGCATTTGCCCACATGGCCCACAGCCATGTGAACCCCACACACAATGGACTGATGGACTGGAATTAGCTGGATGCTGTGCCGGATTCCACTCCACCATGGAACAAAAATTTTGGACACTGGCTTTGCTTCTAGTTCTACTGAAGAAGCCCCAACTGCACATTTCCCAGGACTGGTTTAGGGGAAATAGGACTTTGCAAACCAAGGGATAGAACTGTACACAAATAAAAATCACTCATTCTTTCATGTGAGTCTTAGAAAACTCTTTTTCTCAAGATGTCTTAAGAACCCCACTTCCATTAGCAATGGAGAAATTCCACCCGTGCAATTCTCTGATGACAGTATCAGCAAGCTCACATTCTCACAGCTTAGCAACTCCAGCTCTAAGAGTTTCTAGTTGGCAAAGAGGTACAAAATCTGTAACCCTTGCCCAGCTGGTGTGGCTTAGTGGTTGAGCATCGACCCTTGAACCAATAGATCCCCAGTTCAATTCTGGTCAGGGCACATGCCCAGAGGGCGTGTAGGAGGCAGCCCATCAATGTCTCTCATTGATGTTTCTATCTATCCCTCTCCCTTCCTCTCTAAAAAAAAAAAAAAGTTAATAAAACGTTTTTTAAAAAATATAGAACCCTCATACACTGTTTTTGGGAATGTAAAATGGTGCAGCTACTTTGGGAAACAGTTTGGCAGTGTATAAAAAGTTAAATGTAGGGGAGGAACCAAGATGGCGGCATAGGTAAACACCGGAGATTGCTGCCGCAAACAACCACTTCAAAAATACAACTAAAAGCGGAACAGACATCACCCAGAACCACAGGAAAGCTGGCTGAGGAGAGATTCTTCAACTAGAAGGAGAGAGAACAGCATACCGAGGCTCAGAGGAGGCACAGTGTGGAAAATACAAAGGTGCGGAGGTGCGCGCGCAGAGCGGGCTGGTGGCTGAGGGCCCGGTTGTCGTTTTCAATCAGGAGGGAGTCTCAAACTCTGAGCTCCAGATCCGGGCGAGTCTCTAGGGACTCAGACTCAAACGGGAGAAGCGGCATCAGTCGGAACGTGAGGGCAGCTTTCTCTCCGAGGTTTGCAGCGGTTGCTGGGGTTATGAGAAGCAGAGCCTCTGGGAACAAGACTGAGAGCAGCCGTAACTGCTCCCTCCACCCGCCCTGTTGATCCCCTGGGACCTGCCCCGCCCAAGCCCTGCGCAGAGCCATTTGCCGGATAGCCTCAGGCAAAGGCTAGATTAGCACCTCTCCAGAGGACAGAAGTTTTCCCACGGCAGACACAGCTGATTCTCACAGCCAGTCCGCCTGGTGGTCAAATCTCTCTAGTATTAACTACAACAATCAAGGCTTAACTAGAACAAGACTGCGAACAAAGACCACTAGGGGGTGCACCAAGAAAGCATAAAAAATGCGGAGTCAAAAAAACATGACAGAAATGGAGGATATAGAGCTAAAAAATGCAATTTTGAGGGTTTTCAATAATGTGCTAGAAGCTGCCGATAAACTTGATGAGAGCCTCAAGAAAACTAATAAGACCCTCGATGTTGTGATAAAGAACCAACTAGAAATTAAGCATTCACTGACTGAAATAAAGAATATTATACAGACACCCAACAGCAGACCAGAGGATCGCAAGAATCAAGTCAAAGATTTGAAATGCGAAGAAGCAAAAAACACCCAACCGGAAAAGCAAAATGAAAAAAGAATCCGAAAATACGAAGATAGTGTTAGGAGCCTCTGGGACAGCTTCAAGCGCACTAATATCAGAATTATAGGGGTGCCAGAAGATGAGAGACAGCAAGATATTGAAAACCTATTTGAAGAAATAATGACAGAAAACTTCCCCCACCTGGTGAAAGAAATGGACTTACAATTCCAGGAAGCGCAGAGAACCCCAAACAAAAGGAATCCAAAGAGGACCACACCAAGACACATCATAATTAAAATGCCAAGAGCAAAAGACAAAGAGAGACTCTTAAAAGCAGCAAGAGAAAGAAAGTCAATTACCTACAAGGGAGTACCCATACGACTGTCAGCTGATTTCTCAACAGAAACGTTGCAGGCCAGAAGGGAATGGCAAGAAATATTCAAAGTGATGAATGCCAAGAACCTACAACCAAGATTACTTTATCCAGCAAAGCTATCATTCAGAATTGAAGGTCAGATAAAGAGCTTCACAGATAAGGAAAAGCTAAAGGAGTTCATCACCACTAAACCAGTATTATACGAAATGCTGAAAGGTATCCTTTAAGAAGAGGAAGAAGAAAAAGGTAAAGATACAAATTATGAACAACAAACATGCATCTATCAACAAGTGAATCTAAGAATCAAGTGAATAAATAATCTGATGTACAGAATGAACTGGTGATTATAATGAATCAGGGACATAGAAAGGGAAGGGACTGACTATTCTTGGGGGGGAAAGGGGAGTGGGAGATGCGGGAAGAGACTGGACAAAAATCGTGCACCTATGGATGAGGATAGTGGGTGGGGAGTAAGGGTGGAGGGTGGGGCGGGAACTGGGAGGAGGGGAGTTATGGGGGGGGGGAAAGAGGAACAAATGTAATCTGAACAATAAAGATTTAATTAAAAAAAAAAAAGTTAAATGTACACCGACCATATGACCCAGGAATCCCATTCCCAGGTTTCCACCCAACAGAAGTAAAAACATATGTCCACACTGAGACTTGTTAATGAAAGTCCATAGCAGGATTATTCGCAATAGCCCCAAATTTAAAACAATTTAAATGTTCATCAAATGGCAAATGGAAAAACAAAATGTGATTTATCTATAGTTGGGGGGGGGGGGGGTGAATGTCCAGCTCTTATACCGCCTTCAAAATAATTTGGTCTGGCCCCGCCAAGGCATTAGGGGTGAGTTAATGAAATGTTTGACCAAATATAGCAGGCTAATAATTTTATATGACCTACGAATGTTATAAATATCAAAATGGCCCTTGGCAGAAAAAAGGTACCCCAACCCTGCTCTAAAGGAACAGTCTTGCTGACCAGCTATTTCAAGCCAGTACTCGCCCATGTGGCTGGCTACTTTTCCACACTTGAATATTAAATGAAAGCATCTGAATAAACTTAAATGTACTTTATCTTGTCATAGTTTATATTTTTATCACCAGCAGACCAATGATTTATGTAATGAAGCCTCCATAAAAACCCAAAAGGAAAGTTTGGAAAGCTTCTAGGTTGGGTACCCAGAACCCCACCATGGACGCCCAAACTCCATGGGGATAATCGCTCCTTTGAAACCTCACCCTGTGTATCTTTCACCTGGCCCTGGATCATATATCCTTTGTAATAAAGTAATAATCTAGTGAATAAATGTTTCCTGAGTTTGTGAGCCATTCTAGCAAGGTAATTAAATCCAAGGAGGGGGTCATTGGAACCTCTGAGTTATAGCCAGTCAGTCAGCCCAGGTAACAACCTAGGCTCGTCATTGGCATTTGAAGGGCAGTCTTTGTAGGGCTGAGCCCTTCACCTGTGTAATCTGATGCTATCTCTGGGTAGATAGTGTCAGATTGAGTTGAATTATAGGATATCCAGGTGGCACCCAATACAATTGCTTGGAGGTGTGGGGAAAACCCTCATCAGAATTGAGTGCAGAACCTCTTGCATAGTATTTCCTTATAATTCTTTTTTATTTCTTTAAGGTTGGTAGTAATGGCCACTCTCTTTCCATTAATACCATGCCAAACTGTCTCCCAAACTGGTCCTGTCACTGCAGCAACTGTATGGGGAAAGTCTATTTGGGAGTGTATAGTTGGGAACAGGCATATTTTAAGGGAGAATAAACAGATAAATACAAGGGAAAGCTTGGAAGCAGGCATTTAGGGAAACTGAAGGTTTGATATTGCAAAATCATAGGATCCAATGTAGAAGGAAGCAGGAAATTGGTTGAGACTGAGGCTGGATGGGAGATGGGCAATGAAGCAGAGCGGGTAACCAAGTGTTTATTATCCTGATTAATAGGGCCAATCAGGTCTCAGCCGTTGTTTCCCTAATAGCACTCTACATCCTTATGAATTTCTTAATATTCTAATTTCACTAAGTACATTAGTTTTCAGTTGCTACCATAACAAACTTAGTGACTTAAAACAACAGAAATGCATTCTCAGTTCTGGAGGCCAGAAACCCAAAGCAAGCGTTAGCAGGGCCACACACACTGGAGGTTCTGGGAGAGCATCTGTCTTTTGCCTCTTCCAGCTTATGGTGGCTGTCGGCATTCCTGGACTTGTGGCTGCATCGCCCCAATCTGCCTTTGTCACAATGCTCCCATCTCTGTCTCAAATCCTTCATTGCCTTTCTCTTATAAAAGATACTTATCATTAGATTTAGCCACCCCACCTCCCCAGATAATTGAGGATGATCATCTCCGGATCCTTAACTTAATTATACCTGCAAAGCTCATTTTCCCAAATAAGGACAGTCACAGGTTCCAGGAATCACAACATACGTGGACAAACCATTTGGAGAAATCACCATTCAAGGCAGTCAATACTAGGAGATTTTAAATAGCTACAAATGCGGGGAAAAATTTTTTTTCATTTGGGTAAAAAGTAATATTGAAGAAGGAAACATAGCATGACATTATATACAGCAGAAAATCGAAAAATCAAAGCCTTTAAAAACATCTGTATTTCATGTATAGGATTGGGAAAAGAACTCTTTGATAATAAACATATTCCAAGTAAACACAGACTTTGTAAATCTATAAATATTTAATTGCAAATATTAATACCCTATGTTACTCTTCTACATAAAGGAGAAACTCCAAATCCTCTTCTTTAAGAAGACACAAGCAATACCTTGAGAGTAACTATTGCCAAATCTTCCCTTTTTTGGTGGAGACCTAACATGTTACATGGATTAATTACAAAAGGATATATCAGACTCCATTGAATTTAAGCAAAAGACACAGCTAAAATTTCCCACTGAGGGTAATAAATATTTGATACTTATGAGTGTGAATACCTAAGTTAATTAAATATTAGACACAAGAAAAATTCCAAAACTATCTGAAGTACGAATTTAAAAATGGCATAAATATGCCCTGGCTAGTGTGGTTCAGTGGATAGAGCATCGGCCCATGGACTGAAAGGTCCCAGGTTCGATTCCAGTCAAGGGCACATACCTAGGTTGTAGGCTCAATCCCTGGCCTTGGTGGAGGCAACCAATTGATGCGTCCCCTCTCACATAGATGTTTCTTTCTTTCTGTCTCTCCCCTTCATTTCCACTCTCTAAAAATCAATGGAAAAGTATCCTCGGGTGAGGATTAACTAACAAACAAACAAAAAATGGCATAAATACCAAATAGTCAGTTAACATAAACTTTGCTATTGGGTATGTTCCAGGCTTCCTTTTCTATTCCAGTGAGATCTGCTTCTTTTTTGTCCACTGCTGGGCTCCAAGACAGTAAATTGTTTAACACCATCAAGGCCTTGGTCATGGAAAGGATTTATTTTAGAAAAAAAAATTTCTTTCTTCTTTACTAAAGATTATGGTTGTTTTTCTGCTACTTGCTTCTTTAAACTACATATCAACTTCCTGGTGTAAGAAAAATTATGGGCAAGAGCACATATTCTATGTTGGCTGTCCCACAGTGTAGTGGCTGATTAATAAAGAAGCCACCCACTTGCCTTGGCTGGTGTGGCTCAGTGGTTGAGTGTTGACCTATGAACCAGAAGGTCACAGGTCAATTCCCAGTCAGGGCACAGGCACAGGTTTCGGGCTCCATCCCCAGTGGGGGCATGCAGGAGGCATGTTTCTATCTCTCTCTCTCTCTCTCTCCCTTTCTCTCTGAAATCAATAAAAATATATTTAAAAAAAGAAGCCACCCACTCAACCTTTTTGTCATTTGGTCTCATCTAAAGAATAAGTAAAAAGGATCAAGGTTACAAAGGACTCATGACCAAAGTACACCTTTTACAAATATCTTTTGACTGGCCATGGAAAGCTTTATTTCTTCATCAAGCCCTAAATGAGTCTTTAATGGATTAAGAATCCCTTCCCACCTATTAGAGGCCTATAAGGAATAAATGCTTCAAAGATCAGTTTCGAGTAGTACACAGATACTTCAGGGGAGTGGACCAAACAAAAGGAAAAGCCAACAAAATATACAGACCTACTTTTGACTGGCTCCTTTTACTATTTAGAAATTAAGATATTTTCAGTCTTTTGCTTTCCTTCTCCACATTGTCTCTAATATCCTGGAGTTTTCTGGAGTTCTGGGCCAGGAACACCAAGCTGTCCCTGAAATCACTAGTCCCATGATTTCTGCCAACATTTTCAAGCTCATCAAACAAAGCCAATGTCTGTTTAAGTTTGGCCTGAACAGTTTTTTGCTCTTCTAACTCTGCAAGAAGGGCCTGCTTAGTGCATAATTCAGTCTTGTACTTCTCCTGTAACTGTTCAATTTCTTTTTGGAGAACCTGGAATTCTTCCTCACTATAAGAATGCATCTCCTGAGATTTATCTTCCGGAAGCAAGATGTTTGGGGGAATACGCAAAATCCACTGTAAAAACAGCTGCTCCATTTTGACAAAAAGCTTATCAAAACGTCCTTTCATGAAGCAAAGAAACTTCTCTGTGCACTTACGAACCTGGACTGGGCTAATCTCACAGTTTGGGATGCCCTCCAGCTTCTTCAGAATAACCTGTTCAACAGCCTGCATCACTTCAAATAGGTAGTCTTGAAATGCAATGTAGATCCTGAGCATGCAAGTTTGTGGTGTGAAGCCAAAGAACTGGGCCTCATAGGTCATTGGATCGACAGACATCTTGACTTATTTTGCTGTTAATTTTGATTGTGAAAAATCTGCAAATGTAAAGGAAATATCATTGGATTACATCATCTGAAGAAAGTAATAAATCACATTATAGATAGAAAAGTTTGATACCCAATGCCAATTCCAGCCTCACTCATCCACAACAGGATGCCAACCCTTGCCTCTCTGAGGCTGTTTCCATCCGTCTATAACCTCTCATTTTCCTTACCTCTCATTTATTGAGGACTCTGGCCTGTGGTTCAGTCTTCTGAAATCTGTTATCATCCTAGAAAACATTCAAATTTAGACAAATAACCTAACCAGCCCTAGAGACACAGTTTCATGAGATTCAATGACTTCACTCTTTTGGCCATCTGGCTCTTGATATTTGCAAATTCTCTCCCCAAATGCCCCCCCTTTTTTTTGACAACTTCTTATGCTATTCTTCCAACTCTCATGCACATACTCATACTACACCTTAATCATCAAGACTTTCAACCCTCTGATCCTCTCTTTCTTGCACTCAGTCTATCCCACTTCACTTCTTTCCTTATCCATTTTAGGCTCCACCATCCATCACTTTAACCACTCCCTTGCCAATGTCCTCAACTCTCTGTCCTTCCAACCTAGTAAACAGGGGAAAAAAAATCCCAGTTAGTAGCTGAACAAGTGCATTGTCAGCTTTACAACCTCAACGTGTTTTTTCAAGGGTCTAGAAGTCTTTACAATGCAAACATCTCGGAAAATAGCTCTCCTATCTCCTTGTCACTGTGGGAGTGACACTAGGCACTTTTTTTCTGAGCTATAATCAGATGCTTGTTGTAGAAATAAGAGAAGTTTCATTATTCCTTCAGATAAAGACAATTAGCAAAATAAATGGATACCTCAATTACCAGATGAATTTAGGATGGATGAACTTTATGAAAGAACTAGAGGCCCAGTGCACGAATTCGTGCACAGCCGGGGAGGGGATGTGGGAGGTTGGCTGGCAGGCCTGCCCCCGATGGGTGGGTGGGGGGGGGGAGTCGTGGGCAGGGCTTGCCAGGGGGAGGGGCCGAGGACAGTTGGCTGGCCGCCCCCGCCCCCTAGTCGAACTCCTGGTAGAGGGGACAATTTGCATATTAGCCTTTTATTATATAGGATTTGAAGCAAATGGTACAAATCTTATTATAAGAAGACATGATGCCATTAATTTTGAGAATTTATATATGCAATGACTAAAATAGAATGGCTGTTGTTGTAATGTACCCCACAAATCACAGAAGGACGCCTCAAGAAGTCAAATTAAAGAGTCACATTTATTGCAATACGGGACTATGAGGGGCCATTCCCCAAATTTCATAGTTACAAGATGGTCGCAGCTCCAAGGTTATATAGGCAAAAAAAATCACAAAGGTATTGATTACATCCCAGGGTTTGGAATGAGGAACCTAGTTTGCAAAAAAGCAGTTTACAGAAGCAGAAACAGCATGTTATCTAAATTACAGTTTTGGGTCTAGAGCCCTCTGACCTTGGGATAACTGTGCTGTCCTTCCCAGGTAAAGGAAAATGTGCTTTCTAAGACCAGTATGACCACAACCCATGGGATATTCACATTACAGTCAATAAGGCATTTAATCGAATGGGATGATTTATATAATTCAGAAAATCAAAATAACCTGTCCATTGTTAAACAAAGCAAATAGGTACATAAGCCAAACAGCAGGGTTAAAGTTAAACTATAATTTCTACCTGAGATGGTTACTACCATACTTCACTGTAATTGCTTGGCTGCATAAATAAGGTAGAATTTCTTTCTGTCTTTGTAATCTCACCCAAATTATCCACAGTGCATTGTAATCTGAATATGACTATTCATTAATAAAACTACCTTCTTTTCTATGTGTTGTGGATTGGAGTCTCTGGGTTGGCAGGGTTTTTATTTCCTCAACACTGCCCTACACTTCAGGATCAAGTCCAAAACTCTTTCAACATGGCTTGCAAGGGCCTTCATCACTCAACCCTTACTAACCACATTCTGTCCGTTTTAAAACTTCATGTGTTCACAATCGAGCTGATCTGGGGTCCTCAAACTTTTTAAACAGGGGGCCAGTTCACTGTCCCTCAGACATTCCACACATGCGCACTGCTGGCCCGGGACGAGTCAGCTGCTAAGCAGGACAGGCAGCGGCGGCAAAAACACAAGGCTGGCCGGATAAATGTTTTCTGCGGGCCGCATGTGGCCCGCGGGCTGTAGTTTGAGGACCTCTGTGATAGATAATACTTCCTATTTCACTCACTCTATTTTTACTTCAGGCAGGTCTTCTCTAACTCATTTTAGTCTTCTACCTTTCATCTCCCTTAGGAACCTACTCTAATGTTTGTTTTGCTTTCATCACCATTTATCCCTCTATGCCCTCTTCCACCTCCTCCCCTCTCCCAGCAATCACCACACTGTTATCCATGTCCATGAGTTCTACTTTACTTTTTTCTCAATCCCTCCCCAACCCCCCTCTGTTTCTAAATATGCTTTTTTCAATTCATCTTTAATGTTAATTCAACTAGGTTTTAGATATATATATTCTTGAAAAATACAGTTTTGCATATGTATGTTTACATTTTCCTTTGTTTACAATCACTTCGTTATTATACTTCAATTTACTTCATTGGTTCTGGCTGAAGTATACCAACAATTTTATCATATGCACATACCACACTTAATGTCCATTCTCCTTGTGACAAACACCTAGTTTGCTTTCAGCACCTTACTACCAGAAATGATATTGTAATAAACACCCTTCTATGATTTCTCCTTAGGGACTTTGAGGGTATTTATACAGGCAAGTAATTGCTGGCCACAGAATTTTCTCATAATTTCACTAAATACTGCCAAAATATTCTCCAGAGCATTGCTGGGGGTGGGGTGGGGATATCCTACCCTGAATTACACTCTCACTTACAGTATGTGAGAATTTCTCACATCTTTGCCAACACCATTCTAATTTTTACCAATCTGGTAGACATACAATTGTTTTATTGTTGTATTTTGAGAACCAAAACCATCTAGCCCCACACACGAGTTGGATACTGAGGACTGAAACTACCTACACTCCCACCCCAACAAGCAATTTACTGTTTACATTAGTGTGACTTTCCTATTCTAGGAAACCAGTCTATTTTCATTGTTCTAATGGCTTGAACTGCCCCAAAGGTGGATCAGCTCTTCAATGGGAAGCATCAACAAGCAGAACCTAAGGTTCTCTGAAACCCCTGCCTCGGCTGTTTCTGCCAATCCTGTACTGTCGTGTCAGGGTCTCTACCCAATCCTAATCAAGCCCCCAAATTGAAAGGTCCATCTTAACCGAACTTGCAGTTCTCAAAACATTCCCATCTTGCCTTACTTCCCTAGGAGACACGGCCAAAGCTCTTTCAAGGCCCGTTGTTCTTCCTTACCAGGGTAAGCGGTACATGAAGCATTCTCTCATCAACAGGGTGTGAGGGTGGTATTTGAGGAGCAGGCAAAAATATTTTTAGCGCATTTCTCTGATTACCAGTAAATTGGGTACTGCTTCCTACATGTTAGCTTTTTGGGTTCCCCTCCCGTGAACACCCGTTCATATCCTTTGTAAAAACCACTCTCTTCACCCTTTGGTTTGGTTCCTTCCTTACATACTACCAGATTTGATGGACACTCCCTATTCCTAAACTTTGAGCGCTTCCTTATTCGTTTGGCAAGATCTGACTACTCTTCCCAACCAAACCGAACTACTTTTTCCCCTGTGACGTCTTCTCTTCAAGGTAAGATGCCATGGCCAAACCTCCTTCAGGGGTCAGTTTAAATACTTCCTTGGTGGCGCACCCCCTCCCCTGAACACCAACGGGGCCTTTCTTCAGGCACCGACCGAGTTCCGCTTCAGGATGTTATCACGGGCCCGTCCCAGCTTCCCTGCTGGCCCTAGACGTCCTCAGGGCAGGACAAAGACGGCTTAATCAGTATTTGCAGAGTAAACACACGAGGTGCCCGGAATACCTTAACAAACTGAGCTGACAGAGTTGTAGATAACAGCCCAGCAGGAACTCCTTCCCGGCTCCCGTCGGGCCCCGCGACCCCGCTGCATGCCGGGACCTTCAGGTCGGAGGCCCCGCCGGCCAGGCGGCTGCAGAGCCCCGCGGGGATGCCTTACCCAGTTCCACTCCTCCCCTCCCTTCCTGTGAGAAAATGCAGCCCCGCGGCACTTACCGAAGCGACCGTGAGGGAGGCAATTTCGACCAAACAGTGGTTTCCCGCCACCTCTTTTCAACCACCTCTCGCTGCCGGAGATCGGTGGCGCGGCGGCTCAAAACACCGAACGATGCCCGCCTCAGCGAACGAGAGCCAAGGCGGGATGATGTCGCGCTCCTGATTGGCTGGCTGCTCGGTCGGTGACAGACAGGGGCCGGGCGGGCCAGCTAGCTGTGGCCCGCGGGGATTGGCGGAAGGAAACTGCACTGACTCTCCTCTCAGCGACGTGGGCGGGTGAGGAAGCCAGGCTGGGTCGCCGCCGAGACGCAACTCCTGATTGGCGAATGGCTTTCCTTAGGGCTCCTGCGATTGGTGGTTGGCAGGCTGCGCGGCGCCGATTGGACGGCAGCGGGCAGGGTAACCGGAGCCCTCTTGGGCCCCGCCCCGCCGCTGGGCTGACTGGCGGAAGGGGAAGTGGGGCGGGGGCCGGCGGCGGTGGGGAAGATGGCGTACCAGAGCCTCCGGCTGGAGTACCTACAGATCCCACCGGTCAGCCGCGCCTACACCACCGCCTGCGTCCTCACCACCGCCGCAGTGGTGAGCAGATGCAGCGCCGGCTTCTCATGATCCGGGCTGGGAATAATCGGGTCCCGGGGAGTTGGGCTTGGGCCTCCGGGAAGCCCAGATGGTTGGGTCTCAGGGTGGGTGGCGGTGGACAGGGCGCACTCTGGGCGTCGGAATTGCTTTCAGACTGATTAGCCGGGGACGCGGGAAGGGAGTGCCGCTGCGGGAGGGCTGGAGGATCAGGAATGCGGGTCAGTTTCTGAGCCATGAAGGTCGGACCTGTCGCAAGTCAGGGCGGCGCGGCTGGAGCCGCCCACCCAGAAAACGTGTCTGGGGACCCGGGCGATGGCCAAGTGGCACCAATGGCCAAGTGGTACCGCGGTGACTAGTGGGGGAAAGTCCGCCTATGAAGAAACTTAGATATGGAGGATAGAAAGCTGGTAGTTGTCCAGAGGCAAGAGGCTTGAAATAAACAGTGTGAATACAGAGGTTGGCTGGAAGCAGGGTCATGAGTATTGTTTCTCTTTAAAAATATATATTTTTATTGATTTTAGAGAGGAAGGGAGAGGGAGAGAGAGATAGAAACATCAATGATGAGAGAGAATCGTTGCGGGGCTGCCTCATGCACGCCCCCCACTGGGCATCAAGCCGGCAACCCGGGCATGTGGCCGGACTGGGAATCCAACTGTGACCTCCTGGTTCGTAGGTCGATGCTCAACCACTGAGCCATGCTGGCCGGGCCGGGCGAGTCTCATTTCTTTTGAGGGAGATGTGTTGCTTCACCCAACTGTAGAGCAGATTCGGAGCAGCCGCTCATTACTTGCCCCATATCTAAGATGTGTATCACCACCTGCCTCCCATGCCTACAGGCCAGCCTCAACTACTGCAATTTAGAACAGACTTTCATTCTGTGTTGGGTATTGAGGACACACAGAATTGTACCAGTTGTAGAGAATTCTTTACCAGCCCCTCCCGGCGGCTTTAAAGGATTCAGTCTAAGTGACTGAGAGTTGGAAATTGCCAGCCCTACTAATCCTTCCTTCATCGTAGATGATGAAATTTTACTTCTTGATTTGATTTGCTTAAGGAGCTCTTTCTCTATTTCAGCAGTTGGAATTGATCACACCTTTTCAGCTGTACTTCAATCCTGAATTAATCTTTAAACACTTCCAAGTAAGTGGTCCATGGCAGTCGTGATGTTTCAGTTTTTAAACGTGTTTTTCTTACTTTTTAATAGCAAAGCCTGCTATATACTACCTCAGAAAAGAATGCAGAGAAATCAGTGGGAATGTCTGATTATAAGTCTTATTGTGGGAGGTATAAACAGTGTTTCTGCGGCCTCATTGGGAATGTTTAAGAGATTCTCAAGCTCCTCCTCATGTACTAAGTCAGAATAACCAAGGTTAGGAATTAAGAATCTGTGTGGAGTTTTTTAAAGTTCCCTGCGTGGATTTGCTTTGATGGGTCCAGTTCCTATATTTAGGAATCACTAGTTCAGAGTTAATATTGTATTTGAGAGACTGACCAGGGAGAATCTCACAAGATGCCCTTATTTTGTGCCTTTGCCGCCTGGCACACCCACCACCTTGGTGTTATCACCATTGTCCAGTTCTGGAATTCAGCTCTATCAGTGCATTTTATTATTCATTTATTTATTTTCAAATTGTAAGAAAAAGTTTATTTAGAAAGTTACAAGTTCTGGCCAGGTAGCTCAGTTGGTTAGAGCGGTGTCTGGTTACACCAAAGTTGCGGGGTTTGATCTCTGGTCAGGGTACATACAAGAAGCAACCAATGAATGCATAAATAAGTGGAACAACAGGTCTATGTTTCTCTCTCTCTCTCTCTCTCTCTCTCTCTCTCTCTCTCTCTCTCTCGTCAATAAATAGCCCTGGCTGGGTGGCACAGTTGATTGGAGCATCATCTTGTACATCAAAAGGTTGAAGGTTTGATTCCCGTTCAGGGCACTTACCTAGGTTGGGGTTCAATTCACTGTCAGGGGTATACAGGAGGGAAACCAAATCAATGTTTCTCTTTCACATTGAGTCTCTCTCTCTCTCTCTCTCTCTCTCTCTCTCTCTCTCTCTCTCTGTCTCCTACCCATCCCTCTCTTCCTCCCTCCCTCCCTTTCTCCCTCTCCTTCCCTCTCTACACTTCCTCTCGTAGAGAGATGCATTGATGAGCATTAAAGATAAGAAACAGAATCGAATAAAATTTTAATAATCAATAAATAACGGATAAAATAAATAGGAGAGCCAGCTGGGC
>NW_005871474.1:137290-155324 GCF_000147115.1 Myotis lucifugus
GCTTAGGAGAGGGAAGACAAAAGTAACACGCGCTCGCTGTGGGGGCGGGGGGGGGGGAGTGGGGGGAGGGAAAGGTGTGAGCATGCCCCCAGGAGGGAAAGACCCTCAACTCTATTAGTGCTTTTATTTTATTTACTTATTTTTGAACTTTTATAAGAATTTATTTAAGCCGAACTGACAAAATATGCCAGTGTCGGGGTGGGGAGCAAGATCTCAAATGCTCTTTCCTCTATTAGTGCTTTTAAGGTGATCCATCAAAAACTCAAAAGATTGACATCTTAAACGACATGCCAGTTTGTTAGATTGCAGTGGAAGGTAGTCCTTTCCAGTAATTACAGTGCTAAAAGAGAGATGTCTTTTCCTGCTCCAGGATGTTCATATAGGCTATAGTTGGAATGGGAGAGAGTCCCAAAAACCAGTAATTCTGCCTCTATACATGCTATTCACTCTGTTTCAAGTGTGTTTCATTCACTTTATACCCACTGAACTCCAGCTTGCCTTTCAAGAGAAGCTTTTATGTAACCATCTCTTTTGTGTCCCTAGGGTATTTGTAAATGCTTCCTTTAGAGCAGCAGTTCTCAACCTGTGGGTCGCGACCCTTTGGGGGTTGAATGACCCGGGTCGCCTAAGACCTTTGGAAAACACATATAATTACATATTGTTTTTTGTGATTAATCACTATGCTTTCATTATGTTCAATTTGTAACAAAATTGGGGGTCACCACAACATGAACTGTATTAAAGGATCGCGGCATTAGGAAGGTTGAGAACCACTCCTTTAGAGCATCTCTTGTCTCAGACTTGCACTTGTTTATTTGCTTGTGTCCTGGCTAGATTGAGGGCTCTAAAGTCTAGGACTGCAGAACTGAATTGTTTCAACTTTATTAGTTAGCAGTTCTTAAGAGTTTAATAATACTTAAAGCAGCCCTGTGGACTCTTGTCATGTTTTCTTCCTTTGATACTCATGGCCGTTGCTTGGTGCTGTAGCTCCACGCAAGTATTGCTTCAGGTTAATAATTGCTTGGCTTGATTTTTGCCTGGAGTTAAACTCTTGATACTGTGAATCTGCATTAGGAGTTAGAAGTTTTAGGTTGGAGTTCAGAGTCTCCCTTTACAATTTATGTGTTCTGGGCAAGCCATTTTAAAAGTATTCTTAGTATGAAATGGGGATGGTGGAAACAAGATTAAGATCACATGAGCTACTAGAATATGTTAAACTACTTTAAAATGTTAAGTGCTCTACCATTGTGAGAAGTTGTTTTTATTGTGAGCTCCATGGGTTGGGTAGGGAAGAGTAATTTTCAACAAGAACATGAGTGTCGTTATATCTACCAAGTAGACTCTAGTTATTAGAGCATTAGGTCTTTACTTATAGGAAGTTGGCTTTTTTTTTTTTAATGCATTCATTGGTTGCTTCTTGTATGTGCCCTGACTGGATATTGAACCCAAAATTTTGGCGTATTGGGACGATGCTCTAACCAACTGAGCTACCCGGCCAGGGCAGGAGTTAGCTATTTGTTCAGACTAGAATTTGAATATTTGCTTTACAATTACTCTTTATCTGGGTGTTGTGGGCTATAGAAACATTTTTTAGTAATTTGTATTAGATCCCTGGAGTTTTTCTCTGGTGTCTCAAGACTATTCATTAAATTGTGATACTACATATATGAAAGCACTGTTTTCTAATATGCAAATTAACCTAGTCTTTTCTTCAAATTTTTTCTATAATTTGCCTAACCATGCGGTGTGGGCTTTTATTTTTTTTTTCAAATTATAAGGGAAAGTTTATTTAGAAAGTTACAGAGGTAGTAGAAGTGAGCCAGCTGGGCTGTGTAGGTTCAGGAAACAAGTTACAGAAGCAAAAGAAAAGGACCCTTGGAGCTTAGGAGAGAGAAGAACAAAGGTGCCAGGTGCCCGGGGGAAGAAGAGGGAACCGGAAAGGCTCAGGAGCAGGTGTGCTCCCGAGAGGGAGAGTGCGCAGGTGTGGGCTTTTTTTTGTTTTGTTTTTTTTAAAGACAATCACAATTTCAAGATTTCTGTCCTATTATCGTTACAGATTTCAGGAGTTGAGTGACATCATTCAGACTTTCAAAATCCAGTGTCAGATTTTGTGCCCCACTTTTTGGTTCAGAACATCGTATCACCTAGCCATGGCCTTTCAACCGTCATAGTCAGAGGATATCTCTTTTGTCTTAATATGGAAGTGTTTCTTGGTATATTTTACTTAATCTACCTCTCTCTTGATTTTTTTTCTTTTAACAGATATGGAGGCTAATCACCAATTTTTTATTTTTTGGGCCTGTTGGATTCAATTTTTTATTTAACATGATATTTCTGTATCCTTTATTAAGAGGGGTTAGCATAAAAACTTTAGGTTCACTTAGGAAATACAATTCTAAGTTGAAACTATTAATCCTGTTATTTTTGATACCATGTTATTTTTTTTTTAATATATTTTTATTCATTTCAGAGAGGAAGGAAGAGAGAGAGAAATAGAAACATCAATGATGAGAATCATTGATTGGTTGCCTCCTGCACACCCCCTACTGGGGATCAAGCCTGCAACCTGGACATGTGCCCTTGACCAGAATCAAACCCAGGACTCTTCAGTTCACAGGCCAACGCTCTGTCCACTGAGCCAAACCAGCTAAGGCTTTGTTAACATTTTAGCTGTAACTTCTAGGTACTGGTTCAATGGTGCAGAGTACTTGGTCAGATAGTAATGTTTTGAGGGTATTTGTAGGTCACTGCTGGTTCAAAGGGGAGGTATCTATAATAATAAAAGTGTAATACACTAATAAAAGTGTAAAAGCTAATATGCTAATTCCTTCCCCCTGCAAGGGAAGCCCAGGTCCCAGGTGCCTGCCAGCGGCCAGAGGGAAGCTCGGGCTCCGGTTGCTGGAGGAAAGCTGGTGCCAGCAGCCAGGGGAAGGAAGGCCTATTCTGGCACGAATTTTGTGCATCAGGCCTCTAGTTTAACCATAAAATGATTACATGTCTGCCTCTAAGTCACTTGCAAATCTGATCAAGGGAGAGGAGTGATTTGATTGATGCATGCTTAAAAAGTAACATCAGAAACTAAGTAGTAAAACACAAGCTGAATATAGTGATAATTGATAGAGCTTTGATACAGGTCTGGGAGTGAGTTCATGAAGAATGGAAACTTGAGATCTTGTATCTTAGTTGCTGGTTCTACTGGCTGAAAAGACAGAGCCATAATGTCTGCCAGGCTTGCCGCGTTCCAGTTTATTGAGAGACAGGAAGAGTTGTGCTCTGGTCATATGGTAATTGGGGCCCCTGAGCAGATCTTCCTCCTCCACCCTGACCCTCTGGAAAGAGGGCAGGGACAGCTCACCTCAGCCTGCAGTAGCCTGAGAGCCATGTAGGGGGTGACAGGATTCCTGCCCTAGGATGGATTCCTGTGTCTCCTATATGGTATATTCTGGTAAGTTTCTAATAATTAAATTTTTTCATCAAAATGCAACTTCATTGACTGAGGTATAGAAATACTCTACCAGCCTGAAGAAGTAGATTACCACTCAAGGCTTCTTGATGCAGATTTCTTCCAAGTTAGGTGTGCAAAAGCAAGGGTGATGCAGACTGTGGTGTGGCTGGACATGGAAAAGATGATACAAGTTTGAAAAGGTTTAATAGGTGACTGGGAGCATGTTTATCCAGCATCTGGCTTGATTCCCCAATTAGGAACAGTTTTTGTAAAATATGAAGTTGCATAAAATGTAGAGAGAAGTAACCATCCTACCACTTATAAACATTCTTTATAGAATGACTTATAAATGATGTGGAGTCCAAGTATTCTTACGTGATACATTAAATTTTACTTCCTTCATGTTTGTGTGCTTAACATTTTCTTAACCTGGAACCTAAGATACCGTTACTGTCGAATGCTAGAAGAAGGCTCTTTCCGAGGCCGGACAGCAGACTTTGTATTTATGTTCCTTTTTGGTGGATTTTTAATGACTGTATCCTTCAACAAATAGAACAAACATAGGAAAATGTACCAACCTCTCTCTTCCTAAAATTTTTCATCTGTCTCCTACAATTCACTAGATATTCTGAATAAGCAGAGACCTCCAGATTTTAGCTTGAGGGTACTACTGTTTATTGTACAGCACACTTTATGTGACAGTTTCTAAGCCTAGTGGTTAGACAGGATGCTTTTCTACTATGAGCACGTCAGAGGAACTTCTAACCAAGGTGGGTTACTGTCTGCTAGTGGATAAATGGATAAAGAAGATGTGGTGGTGTGTGTGTGTGTGTGTGTGTGTGTGTGTGTGTGTGTGTGTGTATTCCCCCCAAAAATGTATACATACTCTTTAACAGCATTTTCAGTTTTGAAAGTGAAGTGTATTTTAATAAACACTGCCTTTATAATTATTCAAAGTATGTATACATTTTTGGGGGTACCCTATATTATTGTTCATGGTGTGCTTCACTTCTAAATAAAGTTGGTAAGACATTTATTTGGTTACTACCAAAACTGATAAATTATTTTAAAAAAGAAGGAATTGTCAACCATATAACAGACTTGAATGTAGTCCGTCTGACACGATGGTTTTGCTGCAGTTGGCTTTATTCACCCTCTGTAAAGGTGCTGATGGTGAGTGAACTTCAATTCAATTATTGACCAAATAATTAACACATTTTCCGAAAAGACAAAAACTTCATGAAAGCAGAATAACACTTTGAAATCCAGATAATTTGGCCTAAGAAGGTTTTTGCCTGATTGCTCTGGGGAATTATTTTCAGTCCTTTTTCTTCTAAAGATGTAAGTAACCAATGCTTAGCTTTCCTAATTCAGACTTTTGTTAGAACACAATCCTTAGTTCTCTTGCCCAGTCTTCCCTATTACATTTTAATATTGATATTTTCCTTAATGCCATCTGCTAGATTTTTGGTTTGTTTGTGAGCTTAGTTTTCTTGGGCCAGGCCTTTACAATAATGCTTGTCTACGTGTGGAGCCGAAGGAACCCGTATGTCCGCATGAACTTCTTCGGTCTTCTCAATTTCCAGGCCCCCTTTCTACCCTGGGTGCTCATGGGCTTTTCCTTGTTGTTGGGGAACTCAATCATTGTGGACCTCTTGGGTAAGAGTCTTACTACTGCTTTTCTATTACGTTACTTATAAACTTATTTTGTCACTATTTTTCATGTTTGGCCTTCATATAATAGCTATTATGGGATTATTTAATAGTTATATGCTCTAAGATTATATTAGTTTTCTAATTCTTACTATATTGATATTTCTTTCTAAATATAAGGAATTTGTGTTGGTAGATTCACTTGCAATTAAAATTTTAATCCTCTCCCTCCTTTATTTCTGGTTGACTTTAGGTATTGCAGTCGGACACATATATTTTTTCTTGGAAGATGTATTTCCCAATCAGCCTGGTGGAATAAGAATTCTGAAAACACCATCTATTTTGTGAGTACTTAACGCCAGGTTACATGTTTTGTTACAAGGTTCATGATCAGTGTTCAGGTCAGTAAATATTTACAGATTGAGCCATCTCGCGGTAGTTGAGGAGTGTTTGTGTGGGAGGAGCAGACAGTGCCAGGCTGGTGGCAGGAGGGAGGCTCACAGGCTCAGGATGTCCCGAGGCTGACTTGTTAACTGCTGTCCGGGATGACCACTAGCACCCCCTGCTCCAGAGAGGAGCTTGTGGGTTTATGAAAGCTGCTGAGTTTATAGAGAGGTAAGAGCAGAATGGGCAAAACCTTCTAGAGCAGCGGTTCTCAATCTGTGGGTCGCGACCCCTTTGGCAGTCGAACGACCCTTTCACAGGGGTCGCCTAAGACCATCCTGCATATCAGATATTTACATTATGATTTATAACAGTAGCAACATTACAGTTATGAAGTAGCAATGAAAATAATTTTATGGTTGAGTCACAACATGAGGAAATGTATTTAAAGGGCCAGAAGGTTGAGAACCACTGTTCTAGAGGAAAGTTTTTAATGGTGGAATTTCTGGCCTTCCAAACAGGTGGCAGTACCCTGGCCGGTGTGGCTCAGTTGGTTGGGCATCATCCCTTGCAGCAAAAGGTTGCCGGTCCAATTCTCAGGCAGGGTACATGTCCAGGTTGCAGGCTCAATCCCCGGTAGGGATCATGCAGGAGACAGCTGATCAGTGTTTCTCTCTCACATTGATGTTCCTCTCTCCCTCTCCCTCTCTCTCTAAAAGTCAATAATAATTTAAAAATCTTTAAATCAAAAAATACAAACAGTGGTAGAGATAAGCCTTAGAGTAGAAATAGCTTTGGGCTACAAACCAGGTGTAGGCCGTTCCATCGAGCAGCCCTGTGATTTTAAGCCAGTCCCTTCTTTTTTGCACTTAATTTTTCCTGGGGATAGAGCTTTTATAAGACCTCTTTCTACTCCAGAATTTTGTGTCCTTGGGATATACTGTATTAAAAAGTTCACTTGAGGAATGAAATGTAAGTTTTTATATTATAAAATGTTGGTTACACAATAGTTAAACAAAACAAAGAAAGCAAAATTCTCCATAATCCCACCTCTTAGATATAACATTGTTAACTTTTTTATGTGTTCATCAGTCTTTTATTGTCTGTGTACTTTTTAAAAATGCTTTTTATAATATTTTTAAGTAATGTGTCATAATTGTTCTTCCATCATAAATGTTCTACGAAATTGTGACAGCTACACAATATACCTGGTATGAATATAACCTAATTTTACTAATCCCTTACTGATGGACATTGACATTAGTTCTTGCTTTTCCCTTCTATGATTGGGGTCATGAATATCCCTGTAGCTAAATGTTTGCATACATCCATGATTATTTTCCAAGGTTAAATTCCTAAAAGTGGAATTGCTATTTTGTTTATTGATAAATCGCCACCCAGAAGGGATGTTCAGGTTTACATTTCTACCACAACATATAAAGTGTTCCTTTCCCACATCCTCGTCAAATGCAGGGGGTATTGTATTTACTCTTTCCTAGTTTGATAGCCATAAGATCGTGGACAAAGGATTTTCCCCCCTTGGGTAAGGGGGGAAAGTACATTGTCAGTATAATGCCCATGACCCCCTTTAATTGTGTTTTTTATAAATAAGGACGTTTCTTCTACAGTCAAAATCAGTAAGCGAACGTTAATCCTGAAACACTGTTACACACTGGAAAGTTGTCATTGTTCTTGATCCAGCTCAGCTCTAGGGGTTACATTTAGTTATGTCTCATTAGTCTCCTTCAGTTTGGAACAGCTATTCAGGCTTTCCTTGATTTTCATGACATAGACATTTGTGAAGATTATAGGCCCATTTTGACTAATGTTCTTTCACATTTAGGTTCAGGTTTTGCATCTTTGGCAGGAATGTTGAGAAGTGACATTGCATTCTTCTAATTGCAGCCTATTAGGACAGGATTTCAGGTTGTTGAATTTGTCAAAGTGGTAGTAATCACTGATTGTTTAAGGTGTCAGTGAGGCTTCTCCACTGTAAAGTTACACTTTTTCCTTTTTAATTTAATATATTTATATTGATTTCAGAGAGGGAGGGAGAGGGAGAAACATCAATGATGAGAGAGAATCATTGATCAGCTGCCTCCTGCACGCCCCCTACTGGGGATCAAGCCTGCAACCCGCTCATGTGCCCTGACTGGGAATTGAACTGTCACCTCCTGGTTCATAGGTTGATGCTCAACCACAGAGCCACACAGGCCGGGCTTTTATGTATTTCTCATATGCTGCTTCACTCATTAGTTCATCTAGTTCTGAAAGGTTACTCAGTGTCATCTTGATCAGCCAAACATCTTCATAATAAGATTTGTTGACAAGTCCTGGATTTTCTGCAAGAGCTTCATTAATTTCAGTTAATTCTGGTAGAGGAGAGTAGAGTTCACTAGCAGCTTTCACACTTTTCAAAACACCAAACTCATCTTGTTAGTTCAATTTTGTCCCAATTTCAGGCAGACTACAGTAAACATCATCTCCCAAAGCTTCCTGTGCAAAATTGTTGATCCCACTGTTCCAATACCATTTTCTGTTGTTATTCATTCATGTTTCTCTGTGAATTTATGCACTGAGAGCAGATTGGGGCCAGTGCACAGCCTCCTACCATCGCCCTCCCTCAGGCCCCAGGACCACATGCAGGGTGTGGTGGGCACTGAGATGGCACTCACGTTGCAGGCCGCTGCCTGCAGGCTCCCAGCCCTGAGAGCTCCACGTTGGTTCACAGGAGTGCAAAGGTTCTCGGCACAAGTCCTATTAAAAGGTTTTAAACAGGTTGAGCGTGGTGGTGGATTTCGCTGTGGGCCTCTCATAGGGTACCCATGCAGAGGAAAATGCAGCCTTGAACCATTGCCCAGCTGTGGGCTGTGAGCACTGAAGGGGGTTGTACAGTGTGGGGGAGGGGAGAAGATTTTAAGCAGGTTGTGAAAAGCACTGGGGGGCATCTTGGGTATGTTTATTGGGTAACAGGATGGAGTAAGTGTTGTGTTCATATTAGAATTGTCCAAACCTGTAGAGAATTTTTGTAAGAGTTTATTTGAATCAAACTGATGACATCCTGGGAAGCAAGATCTCAAATGCTCCTGTTTTTATTATTAATTTGTAAGAATTGAAGGAGCTCATATTAAAATACAGATTCTTTTCCTGAGCCCAATATATAATAGAAGTTTTCAGATACACTTCTGATGTTATCAACTGTGGGCAAGTACAATTAGAAATATGAATGTAAATAGAAGATGCTGCTTTAAAGTTTTTGGACATTTAATTTATTTAAAATTTTAATTGTGATTAAATACACATAACATAGAATTTATCATTTTATACACTTGTAGGGCACAGTTCACTGGCATTAAGTACATTCACATTGTGCTTCTATCACCACCATTCATCCCTAGAACTCTTCATATTGTAAAACTGAACTCTGCCCATTTAACCAGCGATCGCCAACCTTTCAGACCTCACAGACCACCAGTGGTCCATGGACCACCGGTTGGCGACCGCTGCATTAAACAATAACACCCGTCCCCTTATCCCCCTATCCTTTCACAACTACCACTTTCTACTTTTTGTCTCCATGAGTTTGACTACTCTAAGTACCTCATGTAAGTGGAATCATGCAGTATTTGTCCTTTTGTGACCAGCTTATTTCACTTAGCATACTGCTTTCAAGATTCATCACTGTTGTAGCATGTGTCAGAATTTCCTTTCTTTTTAAGGCTGAATAATATTCCATTGCATGTATATTCTATTTTGTTTATTCATTCGTCTGTCAATGATTGTGGGGAGACATCCATGATAAATTTAGTGAAAATCAGGTTACAAACAGAAGTGTGATCTAGGTTTTGTAAAATTAAATATATAAAAGTTCAGGAAGAAAAATGACAACATGAAAAATGATTATCTCTGGGAATTTTGGATATTTTACTCATATATTTCCTGTTTTCTCTGTAATTAACATGTATTGCTTTTGTATTAAAAATTAGTACAGGAGCCCTGACCGGTTTGGCTCAGTGGATAAAGTGTTGCCCTGCGGGCTGAAGGGTCCCGGGTTCGATTCCGGCCAAGGGCATGTACCTTGGTTGCGGGCACATCCCCAGTCAGGGGTATGCAAGAGGCAGCTGATCGATGTTTCTCTCTCATCGATGTTTCTAACTCTCTATCCCCTTCCCTTCCTCTCTGTGAAAAATCAATAAAATATATTTTAAAAAAAAATTAGTACAGGAGCCTGGCCAGTGTGAATCAGTGGTTAAGTGTAGACCTATAAACTAGGTCACAGCACATGCTCAGGTTGCAGGCTCGATCCCCAGTAGGGGGCATGCAGAGGTAGCCAATCAATAATTCTCTCTTGCACTAACTGGTTTGGCTCAGTGGATAGAGCGTTGGCCTGTGCACTGAATGGTCCCAGGTTCGATTCCGGTCAAGGGCATGTACCTTGGTTGCGGGCACAACCCCAGTAAGGGGTGTGCAGGAGGCAGCTAATTGATGTTTCTCTCTCATCGATGTTTTAACTCTCTATCCCTCTCCCTTCCTCTTTGTAAAAAAAAATAATAATAATAACAATAATAATAATTCTCTCTTATCTTTGACTTTTTAATCCCTCTTCCTCTCCCTTCCTCTCTGAAATCAGTAAAAATATATATTTAAAAAATTTAGTAAAAAAATTTAAATTTTTAAAAATTAAAATAAATAAATAAATTAGTAAAGGAGCCCTGGCCTTTGTGTCTCAGTGGTTGGAGCATCAACCAGTGCACCAAAGGGTTCAATCCCTGGTCAATGGCGCATACCTGGGTTGCGGGTTTGATCCCTGGCGCGTTCAGAAGACAACCAATCTAAGTGTTTTACATCGATGCCTCTCTCTCTCTCTCTCTCTCTCTCTCTCTCTCTCCTTCTTCTCTTTCTCTCTCTCTCTCTCTCTCTCCCCCTTCCACTCTAGAACATCAATGGAAAAATATCCTCGAGTGAGGATTAACAAAAAAAAACGATTTTTTTTTTCTTTTAGTAAAGGAGGCCCTGGCCAATATGGCTCAGTTGGTTGAGCATCATTCCATGCATAGAAAGATTGCTGGTTTTATTCCTGGTCAGGGTACATATCCAGGTTGCAGGTTCAATCCTGGCCAGGGTGCATATAGGAGGCAACCAATGTTATTTCTCTCTCTGTCTCCCTTCCTCTTTTTCTCTTAAAATTAGTAAAGGAGGTAAAAGCTAACATAAATATGAAATAATTGTAAATACCTTTGAAAATATATAACTTTTTCATTTGTAGGCAGATGTAATGCTAGTCCATTGGTTGAAAACTCAGGGGATCTTTTCGACCTTGCAACATTTAGGACCTGAGATGATTCTGGGACTAAATTATATCGGTTTCCTGTTTTTTAGGAAAGCTATTTTTGATACACCAGATGAGGATCCAAATTACAATCCACTACCTGAAGAGCGGCCAGGAGGCTTCGCCTGGGGTGAGGGCCAGCGCCTCGGCGGGTAAAGCAGCAGTGCCAATAACGAGACCCTGCCGGGAAGGACTCACGACATACCCATTGGGATTCTTTTATCCTTTGTGCTGCAAAAGTGTGGACACTTTTGACAGCTTGACAGATTTTAACTCCAGAAGCACTTTATGAAATGGTACACTGATAATCCAGAAGACATTTCCAGCAGTTTGCCGGTGGTTCCTCACTGCACTGGTACTGAAAGTGTAATCTCTCGGAGCCAAAAACTGGAGAAACATACCCTGCCGCCTCTATCGAACAAGTACATGCGTGCTGAGTTCTGTGGTGAAAGGCAGAGCTCTTTCCTCCTCCTCCTCTTTGATAGACGAGGCCGTGGTGTAAATGGAAGTTTCAGAGAGGACAAAATAAAACGCAATTCCATCTCTCTCTCACTCATTAAAGCTTTTGTGTGTGATCTTTTACGTGATGAGATTGTGTTCCAGCTCTCCTGCATAGGTCTGAGCTCGGAGCAGTTTACATGCCCACTCTTCGTGTGTCTCCACAGCTGTCGACTGGATTTCATTTCAAGATTGGAAATATGCGGCTGATAATATGTGGCTATAGATACATCTTACTCATTCAGAATGGCAGCTCCAGTAGGAACATTTGTTTATGTTGTGCAGACTGTTCTCCTCGGGGTTTTACAAAACGTCAAGTTGTCAGATAATGTAGGTTAGGTGGGTTAGAGTGGTTCCTTTTTTTTTAATCCTCACCTGAGGATATTTTCATTGATTAGAGAGAAAGGGGAACATCGATGGGAGAGAGAAACATGCATCAGTTGCCTCCAGTATATACCCCAATGGGGATTGAACCCTCAACCCTTCAATGATGATACTTTAACCAACTGAGCCACACTGGCCAGGGCAGTAGGGTGGTTCTTACACCAGCAAGAATTCAGATACTGGACAGTTCAGTTATAGGCAGAAAGTTAATGTGGCATCTTATTTCTTCATTTCTCCATTAAGAAATCCAGGGGAAGACACATCGCCACCTTTGTAAAGCCTCAGAAGGATCTTTAGACCGGACATCAAGTTACAATGTTGACTTTGGAGCCAGATGAACAAGGTACCAGTTAGACAGGGATATATTTCTCCTGGGCCTTTGGCTGGTTAACATTTACTGTTTGCTTCATAAAAAGCTAAGAAGCTTTTCAGAGCCAAGTACCTGGTGTATCTTCCAAACCAAGTAGAAATTGGGTTCCACAGAAATAGGAACTTCATGCCTAGGGTTCAATAAATATCCAAAATATTCGCTTCCCTGGGTCTCAGCAGATTTGCATCACATGCCCAAATAATTCAGAGGACTAAAATGGCATCCCAAGAAAAGAGATTGTTTCAAAATAGTTTTAATGAACACCACATAGGCACAGGACTTCTTCCTAAGTAGTTGCAGACTGGTTAAGTGGTAGCTTTCTAGAGTGAGATTTCCCTCAAAGATGATGCTTTAGATTAAACAAAAATTCTAAATGGGACTTTTCAGATTTTGAAGTGAAATAGTATTTTAATGTCTAAATGGAATGTGCGTAAGGAATGGAATTTAAATATTTTAATGCTGCTAGTCGGTAACTTTGAATATGATTGTTGTGATTTTATAGAATATAGGTTAATGGGACTGCTTTTTTCCCCAAGTGGTTTAAAAAATTTAAATGCCAATCTTGGAATGCAGAATCCTTATGGGATTCTTAACTTGTTATGTCTTTATTCAAGAAAGCTTGAATTCAATTAGAAGGGTTTTTTAAAATTGTTTATTTTTTAAATAAGTTTCTCTAGTTTTATTTGTTCTCTCTTAGTTAACTTTGAGTTATTCAATTTATGGAATTCTTGTGGTAAAATTTTAATCCTAAAATCTATTCACTGAGTTCATTTAAGGAGGGAATGTCTGTACATATTAATGACTGGGTAAAACTGGAAACCAATTTTGAATTGATGACCTACACACAGTCAGTTATGGGATTTTGGTTTCTCTGTGGTATGAGAATTCCTAGTGGCAGAATTCCACTGTGGCAGTGGTCACTTCAGTCACTGTCCTCTTACCAGGTTGGCCAGTCCCACTACCACCATCCCTTGCCCTATGTTGTAAGCAGGTTACATAAGGAAAAGTCCTCACCTCTTCTCCAACTTACCTCTCAGTCTCAATTCTTCCAGAACACCCTTTTTTTTCATAATGCAAATCAACTGAAAAATGAGATTCAGTGTATGGAATTTTGTGACCAATTTACCTAACATAATTTAAGAGATTCTTGAATTCTACCATTAATACTGATAAGCACACCTGACTAAGGCATAGTTATGGTGTTGTAGAAATACAATATATGTTCGTGGTTTTGTTTTTATTAAATGGACATACAAATTGCATCTCCCTAGGGCAGTGGTTGGCAAACTGCGGCTCACGAGCCGCATTCGGCTCTTTGGCCCCTTGAGTGTGGCTCTTCCACAAAATACCACGTGTGGGCGTGCACGTACAGTGCGATTGAAACTTTGTGGCTCATGCGCAGAAGCCGGTATTTTGTGGAAGAGCCACACTCAAGGGGCCAAAGAGCCGCGTGTGGCTCGCGAGCCACAGTTTGCCGACCACTGTCCTAGGAGATAACATTTTATATACATTTTGATATGGGGTTTACTATGATTTACATTTTCCTCTTCCACTTGTTCTTTTTCTATGTCGCTCTTATATGTCCCAATATCTTTCAAACTTCTTGTGTAGTCTTTCTAAGCAGAGAGCGCCCAAGTGTTGGATTTTGGTAATGAAGCCCTCACTCTGTCTCTGGTGTCTATGGGAATTAGGAAATATTGGAGCTATTGGCATGTTGCATAAAGGGCTTCCTAGAATTGTCATCTGTCCTTGATAGCCTGCATTTTATGTTGCGGCTGTGTTTTCCTTTGACAGATGAGTGCCATCTGTGTTGTAGTCACAAAATGCCATTGTTTCAAGTGTCCTTAGGATGTCCCCTAAGCTATTTGCATATTATATGAATTTGCATGAAAGCTGGTGAACTTTTTATGATCAAGTCATTTCTCTGCTCAGAAATCCACAGTGACTTCTTAGCCCCCATATCAAATGCATACCTTTTGCCTTTCTCTGAACCTTACTCCTACTTCTAACAGGAGCCTCAGTTTAGTTTCGTCAGTCCTTCAAGGCCTGACCCCTTTCTGACTCCTCAAGAAATTTTGTCTCTAAGGCCCATTTCATTGTCTTTCTTCTTTGAATCCCTGTAAGCTTCAAGTCTACGATATACTCCTACACGAAATTATATATTGTTTTGTACTGTTTCTAGCTGGTACATGTATATTAGTTTTGTCTCCCTCATAAGAATGTAAGCTCCTTAAGGGCAGGGACCATGTCTTAAATTTTTGTATCCACCACAGTGCCTGGCATAGTGCTCGGCACATGGGTGCTGAATAAATACTTTGTTTTGATCAGCAAACTATTATCTGGTATTTTTAAAGAGAGGTTAATGGCCCAGCCAATGTGGCTCAGTGGTTGAGCATCGACCTATGAATCAGCTGGTCATGGTTCAATTCCCGGTCAGGGCATATGCCCAGTTTGCCGGCTTGATTCCCAGTGTGGGGCATGCAGGAAGCAGCTGACCAATGTTTCTCTTCCTTGTCCTCCCTCTCTCTAAAATAAATAAAAACATTTTACTTTTCTCTTATTTTTAAATCCCCACCCAAGGGTATTTTTCCATTGATTTTAAGAGAGAGTGGAAGGGAGGGGGAAGAGACAGAAATAGAAACATTGATGTGAGAGAGACCCATCTATTGGTTGCCTCCCGCACACAGCCTGGTCAGTGACAGGGATTGAGCCTGCAACCAAAGTATGTGCCCTTTTCCTAGATTGAACCCAAAACCCTTCAGTCCACGGGCCAATGCTCTAACCACTGAGCAACTGGATAGGGCAATAAAAACATAAAAATAAAATGGACAGATTTCACATGAAAATACTCATTTTTTTACTTTCCTTGAAAAGAATGGGAAGGTCTGGCAATACCCAGCCTGCATGGCAGCTATTGCCCAGAGGTCACTAGTGGCTGCTTCTAGAGTCAGGGAATGTTCTCTATGAAGAGATTATTTTACTCATTCGTGTTACCGACCTGGACTTACGATCATGTGGAACACGTCTCCTTCATTAGCTTACTTGGGAAAGCACACTGGGAAAAAGGACCGAGGTCTGTCTGTTACATACTCCAGGTCCCTAAATTGAGTTAACATTCAATTATTGCTATGGTTTGAATATCTGTGCCCCCACCCCAAATTCATAGGCTGAAATCCTAATCCTTGATGTGATGGCATTAAGAGGTGGGGGCCTTTGGGAGGTACTTAAATCATGAGGTAGATTCCTCATTAATGGGATTAATGCCTTATATAAAAGCTCCAGAGATCCCTACCCACTTCCTTCACCTGAGGGTACAAGAAAGGCGCAGCAATGAAACAGGGAGAGGGCCCTCAACCAAAGGCAACCATGCTGACACCTTGATCTTGGAATCCAACCTCCAGAACTGAGCAATTCTTTTCTGTTGTTTGTAAGCTACCTAGTCTGTGGTATTTTGTTATAGCAGTTCTATTTGGTATTTTATTTTCCTTTTTAGTTTTGGGTTTTCTTTCTAAAATTTTAAGGGCAAGAAGTGAAATTTTGTCAATTCTTAAACACATATTTGCTATTAGTTCAACATGTACTTTTTCAGTAACCCCTGGTCACTATACTGTCAGCAACTAAAGGAAAATTGCCTCAGATCTAGAGGAAGGGGAAAGGAGAATTTTTAACAGGTTTACGAATATAAGTGTCATGGAGATGAACGTCAGAGGATGCCTCAAATCCTTCATGTGGGTTGAAGCTAATGATAAATTATTTTTATATAATTTCCTGTATGCAGAGCAAATGGGCTGCTTGCCAGTCTTTCTGTGTGAATTAGAAAATCGTCTAAGAGCTTTGAACTTAGGAGGGGATGGACAAACTAGTTTTAACCTACTTTCCCTTGCTGCAGTTCTGACTCTTCATTGATTGGTGTTTGTGTGATGGGTGTTGGGAAGCACTGTAGAGAACTTCAAAGTCTGGCAGGAATAGTTGGAGGAAAGGAGGGGCAAATACAATTTTAGTTCCATTAAAATCCCTCTTTCCATGCTTGTATTACAGGAACATGCCACTCCATTTGGGATTGTCATTTTCTGAGGAGAATATAGAATTATTAGAAAATATATAATGCTTTCCTTTTCTGCAACGCAAGATGATCACGAGTATCCTTTTCAACATTCTGATTTTTTTTTTTAACTATGAATGACTTTAATTTTGGAGGCTCCGTTTCTTGTCTGTAAATTGGGGATTAATAGTATTAAATTGCTTAGAGGATTAAATAATTGCAAATGTTTGTGTTCCTCATTGATTTTTAAAAATTAAGCACTTTCCTTGAAAAGCGAGTACTATTGTGAAGGAGAAGGGGAAACGCGTGTTTACTAGAGTTAGTATTACCAGCACAATAAAACTGGAAGATCGCTTTATTAGCCAAGGAAGGTGAAGGTCCCAAGGAACCGTACACCCCTTCTTTCGCTGTGGTCGCTCCGGAACCTTTTCTTCTTGTACCGCGGATGCTGCTCTCCTCGCCCTCAGGAAGTGAAAGCCTTCCCAAGCTCCCAGTGCATGCTGGGAGTTGTAGTCCTTTCCCTAAAGGCGAGAGGAGGCCGTGAGGTCTCCCTTGGTCGCCGGGAGTGGCTAGCTAGCACGTGGCTGGAAGGGGCGGCGCGTGCTGGCACCCGGCTCCCGGGAGCTGAGAGCTGCCCGCCCTGGCTCCCCCTGTCTCTGCGCCCCCCCGACATGCCCGAGGAGGCGAGATTCCCGCCGCCTAAGAGATTCCGGCAGGGCCTTGGGCCTCCGAGCCACGACGGGAGGCGACTGGTGATGCAGCCGAGTGCGGGCGGCGGCGGCGGCGGCGGCAGAGGAGGAGGAGGAGGAGGCCAGCGGCGGCAGCCGCCCCTGGCCCAGCCCTCGGCCAGTCCCTACCCCGAGGCCGTGGAGCGGCAGCGCCGGAGTCTGCCCATCTTCCAGGCGCGGGGGCAGCTGTTGGCTCAGCTCCGAAACCTGGACAGCGCCATCCTCATCGGTGAGCGGCCGCGCGGCCAAGTCCTTCCTGGTTCACTGTTCCTGGCGCTGCGAGCAGAGTCTTTCTTAGGTGCCTCTCATCCTCTTTGGTTTGTTTCTACCACAAACTTAACGGTCTTTTCGGTGCCAGGCCGGGAGAGGGGCCTCGGAGGAGTCTGACAGCCCTGCTCTGGGGGTGCCCACAGCCCGGTGGGGTGACCGAGTTGTTATGCAAAGACCCTTCCGAGTGAACGGGCGCAGGGGCTTGCCGGGAGTCTGAGGGTGCATCGGAGCCAGTCTGGCAGGAGGCGGCGGGGGAGGCGGTCCCCGAGGGGGGCATCCTCCCAGGGGGAGAGCTTCGTGAGAGGCGCGTGGAGGCAAGAAACAGCCCGGTTGGCCTGACGGGAAGCAGCAGTTTTCGGTGCATGAACTAAAAGGCGGAGCTGTGACTTGGGGACCGATTGCAAGGGGCTTTGATCCCCAACGTTTAAGTCAGAGGAGCTTCTGAAGGACCGAGAGGATGAGCCTCCAAACAGTGGGAGGAGACCCCAAAGAGCCAATATACATAGCTAAAGGGACACAGTGATAAGAAGCGGGAAGCCCTGGCTGGTTGCTCGGTGGTTACAGCATCGGCCGCGGACTGAAGGGTGGCGGGTTGGATTCTGGTCAAGGGCGTCTACCTCGGTTGCAGGCTGGATCCCCACCCCTGGTGGGGGCGCGTGCGGGAGGCAGCCAATCCATGTGCCTCTCTCACATAGAGGTTTCTGTCTCTGACTTTCCCCTCCCTTCCACTCTCTCTAAAAATCAATGGGGGGAAAAATATATAGATAGATATAGATGTAGATGATATAGATATAGGTAGATATCGGATGAGGATTAATAAAGAGGAGGGGCATGAACAGATGCAGCAATGAGGTCCAATAATTAGACCCCAAAAATGCCCACTGGATTTGAGATGTGATTGTGGACCCACTGTACACTATTCAGACAAGTT
>NW_005871474.1:155424-190759 GCF_000147115.1 Myotis lucifugus
AGAAAAAGGGGGCTGAGAGGAACTTGCAAGTCTGAATTAATAGGTTGAGAAGAAGAACTCAGAAGAGGGGGAAGCTGAAGATGGAAAGCCGGCACTAACAGCTGAGCGCAGGGGTCATGGGGAAGGGGGGCATTTGACAACGGGCTAGAAGCAGAATTGGCCTTCAATACAATGAAAGACGTCCAAGAGGCTTCGGGCTGGAGAAAGGAGCTGAGCATGGGTGTGACTGCAGAAAGCTTCCGGGGGGAGGTAGAGGGAGGTCACCTTGGAGGTTTCTTTTTCTGTGAAATAGGCACAGGAGCTCTGCTGAGAATGGGAGTTTCACGGCCTCCAGTGGGCCCTTAGGGAGGATCAGGACAGAGGACAGGAGGCAAAAACAAGGACAGGATGGATGGTCATGCTGGCGCCCAGGTGCATTTGGCCCCACTGCAAACTCAGGGCTCCGTCTGCACAGTTGGGTTATTTTGCTTTATCAGCGCTCAGTTGGTGCAGGAGCAGAAGAGATGGACAGGGAGACAGGAATCCAAGGTTAGGTTTTGCCTGATGGATTCAGCAGGATTGCAGAATAATCAAATTCTTAGTCCATGCTCTTGCCTAGATCAGGAAGGATGGGCAGTCAGAGGGGAGAACATGGGATAATAATGGGACTATAGGAATGTGAGGGTTAGAGAGTTGTAGCAAAGAGGGGAAAGATGCACCGGTGGACTGAGTTGTTTGTCCTAAGTAGGTACCACGAGGGAGAAAGTGACATTAAAGGCTTACCCTGTGCAGGATGCTCAAGTACATGGGAGAGACAGACAGACCTTCTCTGCCCTCCTGAAGCTTCTGGGGTTGGAGGAGATGGAAACATTTAAACTTGCAGACAGTGCGGGTTGGTCTGCTGAAAGAGAGATGAACAAGGCACTACGGAGCATAGCAGAGGCTGCCAGTGCGGCCCCAGGGGAGCGAGGTTAGGTCTAGCTCATCCTGTGGCGTGTGCCAGGCAGGCATAATGAGAGCAGGCAGTTCATGATAGTGCGGACAAAGGCAGCCCTAGTGAACGGTGAGGAGTCTGTCACAGCTGCAGTATATGGGTGGGTGTCTCTACCTGTCAGAATATATACATTTCACTTTTTCTTTTGAGAAGTACATTTTTATATTATAGTTGTATTTCATTTTGGGTTTCACTATACTTATTGTTGAACATTTATATTCCAGTTTTTTGCTTTCGTGAACAAAGTTGAGTAAAACATCTTTGAAGCCATATTTTTATGTACATCTTTAATTTTTCCTTAGCATCAGTTCCTGTAAGTGGAGTTTTGGGTCAAAGGGTATAAACATCTTAAAGATTTTTCTGATATAATTTGGCCTTCTGAGAAGCAATTCCAGTTAACACTCCACCAGCAGTATTTCTGAGTACCCAGTTTCCTGTGGCTTTATCAGAACTTAGAGTATTTTTTAAAAAAAATATTTGTATTGATTTCAGAGAGGAAGGGAGAGAGAGAGATAGGAACATCAGTGATGTGAGAGAATCATTGGTCAGCTGCCTCCTGCGCGCCCCACACTGAGGATGGAGCCTGCAACCCAGCATGTGCCCTGATCAGGAATTGAACCGGGACCTCCTGGTTCATAGGTCGATGCTCAACTGCGGAGCCACACTGGGCAGAACTTAGAGTATTTTCTTTTATCTTTTTCTTCTGACTTTGATACATTTGTTTGGTGAAATTTGTTTCAATTTACATTTAAATGAGACTTTTTCTTTCCAGGGGAAACTGGCTCTGGGAAGACCACTCAGCTCCCTCAGTACCTCTATGAAGGGGGCATTGGTCGCCAGGGCATCATTGCTGTGACCCAGCCTCGGCGAGTGGCGGCCATCTCTCTCGCTACTAGAGTCTCAGATGAGAAGAGAACTGAACTCGGGAAGCTGGTACCTAATTTGCTTCTTTACAAAAATTTCTCCCTCCCCTGCCTTTTATTTTTCTGAACAAGACTTCTTTTTTAAAAAATTTAATTATTTTTATTGATTTCAGAGAGAGAGAGAATCATTGATCGACTGCCTCCTGCATGCCCACACTGGGGATCAAGCCTGCAATTGAACCGTGACCTCATGGTTCATAGGTCGACGCTCAGCCACTGAGCCACGCCGGCTGGGCTGAATAAGACTATACAGAGTGCCCTGACTGGTTTGGTTCAGTGGATAGCGCGTCGGCCTTCGGACTGAAGGGTCCCAGGTTCGATTCCGGTCAAGGGCATGTACCTTGGTTGCGGGCACATCCTCAGTAGGAGGTGTGCAGGAGGCAGCTGATCGATGTTTCTAACTCTCTATCTCTCTCCCTTCCTCTCTGTAAAAAATCAATAAAATATATTTAAAAAAAAAAAAAAAAGACTATACAGAGCAAGCCACAATTGTCTAGGTCTTTCTCAGAGTTCTTTACCAGTTCCTAAGAGACCAGAAGGTCTGACAGGCTATCAAACCCATTTGCTTTGCTTTCAAAATTTGTTGGCAAGTTGGATAAATTAGTTGTTTTCCTTGAGCATTTTTAAGGCGTCAATAGCTTCTAATCTCTTATCTCTATGTCTCTTTAGAAAAATTTTAAGCATTTTTCTAGCATATGTGTGCATATGGAGAATGAGTCCCAGAACTGTGTATAAGTTAGATTTATTTATGTGTGTGTGTTTATGTATTTCACTTAAAAACATCTTGGATGTCTTTTCATATCAGTACATAGCTTCTCTTGAAACTATTAAGTAGCTGGGGGTAGGAGGCTAGTTTTAAATCTTGGTCATGCTAATTATAATTGCAGTTAAAGGTACATGCCCACTGTCCGTGTCAGCCACCAGCCTGCCTGCTGCCGGGGGAGCCGGGCAGGTCAGTGTGGGTCTTGTTCACTGTGATAGCACAAGTGCCTGGCCCGGTGCTGGTTACCTAGTGAGTGTTGAGGATGCATTTGGTGAAGGAATGATTTCTCTGCATAGGTTGGCTATACAGTGCGCTTCGATGATGTCACCTCAGAAGACACCAGGATCAAGTTCCTGACAGATGGCATGCTTCTGCGGGAAGCAATTTCAGACTCCCTGCTTCGGAAGTACAGCTGTGTCATTTTGGATGAAGCCCATGAACGGACTATCCACACGGACGTGCTCTTTGGCGTGGTGAAAGCTGCACAGAAGAGGCGGAAGGAGCTGGGGAAGCTGCCTCTCAAAGTAGGTGCAGCGCGCTCACGGAAGGAGGCCCGCATTTCTTCCTCCGTGTTCGCCTTTGCCCGTCTGCTTCAGAACCGTGGACCGAGTTCACCTAGTGGGTGTGACAGGTTCCATCATCTGCTTTTAGAGCTTGGGAGGGACACAGAAAGGCTGTCGCCATGTTTGTTTCCATCTTCCTCTTCCCTCTGTACCAGGTGATTGTGATGTCAGCTACGATGGATGTGGACCTGTTCTCTCAGTATTTCAATGGAGCTCCTGTCCTCTACCTGGAGGGTCGGCAGCATCCAATCCAGATTTTTTACACCAAACAGCCTCAGCAGGATTACTTGCACGCCGCCCTTGTCTCAGTCTTCCAGATTCACCAGGTATGGGAAGGGGGGCCGAGTCCTGAAAAGGTCTGTTTTACTCACAGTTGATAGAGTCCTCAGCCTTGGTTGCTGAATGAAACACTTGTCACTATTCCCTTTAGCAGGCACCCAGCCTGGAAGGCCCTCTGCCCAGTCCCGTCATGTACTCCCTTCCCCCATCTCTTCTATCTTTCAAAAATGGGTAGACACTTCTAATCTTTTCTCCCATTGTATTTGTCTTTCTGGGCTTATACCTTTACTGTCATCTTGATAGTATTTGGAGAAGGTCAGTTTGCCTTGTTTAACTTCCAAAAGCCACCCTGAGCTGAGGCTTTTTCATGAATGGCAGCTGCAGGTGCATTCAGGTACGTGGTGGCTTTGATGAGTCCTCCCAATCGAAGCCATGATGAAGTTTTGACTGTTTTAGATTTCATCCTGTCTGTCCCTCCGAACATTTGTCCTGTTAATACTGGGCTAGCCCTGCCGGTGTGACTCAGTGGTTGAGTGTAGATCTATGAACCAGGATGTTGTGGTTTGATTCCTGGTCAGGGCACATGCCCTACTCCCAGTAGGGGGCAGGCAGGAGGCAGCCAGTCAATGATTCTCTCTCATCATTGATGTTTCTCTCTCTCTCTGAAATCAATAAAAATATATTTCAAAAAACAGTGGGCAAAAAAATACATGTATACCCACATAAATATGTATTTACATACTTATACACATATACTCACATGTTATTAAACATGTTTTTAGTTATCAAGTACTTTACAAATAAACCTGAACACACTTCAAAGATCAGGTGATTAAGTGTCTGTTAACTGGCTGTTCTTCCCTTTACAGGGTGAAGTGCTTCTGTGAAAGCCTAATGGTCTCACTTTCACTTTTGTACAGGAAGCCCCTTCCTCGCAGGACATCCTGGTGTTCCTCACGGGCCAGGAGGAAATCGAAGCCATGAGCAAGACCTGCCGAGACATTGCAAAGCACCTCCCGGACGGCTGCCCCTCCATGCTGGTCCTGCCTCTCTACGCCTCCCTGCCCTATGCCCAGCAGCTCCGCGTCTTCCAGGCGGCGCCGAAGGTGAGTGCACCGCCGCCTCTGTCCAGCCCCATCCCCGGGGATGCACAGAGATCCTCTACTGGGGCCTGTAGGTATGCCTGTCACCAGACTCCAGATAAGGTATACGGGGCGGGATGCTCAGGCACCAGATACAGTAGCTGAAAAGCTGCAGGAATATAACATGTAGCTGCAGCTCTCTCAAGGTAAGAACAGGGAAACGGTTGTCAGGGGACGAGGGAGAGGGCAAAGGCAAAAGCTGAAGGGGAAATGAGTGAGGCTTCCAGGGTCCAACATAAGCCGCGTTGGTCCATAATAGCATTTATTGGGCACCCTGCTGTGCCAGGCACTGTGCTGACGTGCTACACACACTGCCTCTCATCCTCTCGGGAACTGGCAAGGTGGGTTATGATCCATTTAATGAGCACTGAGGCCCAGAGGAGGGAAGTAACTGCTCCAGGGACACAGTAGGTAACTGGCAGCTCCAGGGTTCCAACCCACATCCACCTGCTTCTGAGTCTTGTGCTTGTGCCGCTACATCTCATCGCCTCAAAGTAAGCTTTTAAGACTGGAACGTCCCCTCTCTCCCACCCAGTTTAGTGGCCCGCCATCAATATTAATAACTGTCGTTAGTAACAAAGTCATCTTTTCTTGATCGTGAGTGAATTATGGAAATTAATGGTGAGGACTGGAATCATATGTGTGTCATACAGCTTTTTGGTTTTCTTCCTCCTTTTAGGGCTATCGCAAAGTGATCATTTCAACCAACATCGCTGAAACCTCCATAACCATTAAAGGAATAAAATATGTAGTTGACACGGGCATGGTTAAAGCAAAGAAGTATAACCCTGGTGAGAACATGTAGCTGATGACTGTCTCTTCTGTGTGTAGTGAGCACCCTCTGAGTTTCCTGTAGTCCCCAGCTCCCCCCAAAGAGCATTTCATGCTTGTAACTAACTGAGATTGGGGTGGCAGGCACCTAAATGAGACAGTGTAGGGACAGGTCCAGAAAGGGGACCTGAGGCAGGTCTGTGAGACGAGAAGGCAGGGTAGAAAGAGGAGGCGAGGCTTAACAAACTTGGGAACAGAGGTGTGAGACCCTGTCAGAAGGTGGGTGAGATGATGGCACGAGGGCCAGAGATAGCCTGACACCACATCAAAGGCTCTCATCTTTGAGCTTGGCGGGGTCCAGCTCCCCAGAATCCCCTGGGCTGGGTGCAGCACTAGCTGTTCCTGAATCTGTTCCTGAATTTTCAATGGGAAGCTTCCTTCAGTCATTTTCCTTCGTGTCTGTTGTATACCTTGCTTTATTCTACAGAGGATTTGATCGATTTCAGATTTTTAATTGAAATTCACTAAGTGCTGCCTTTCACTGTGTATCCTTTAGCGATAACATGCGACAGGGCTCGGTTCTCAGTGCCTGGCACAGAGTGCACCTTTATGAAGAATCTCTCATTTACTCCTGCAGTAACATACATGGTCTCTTATTATGGAGGTGGGAGGGAGGAAACAGTATACAGGGCCTGGAGGCATTTCATTTCTGAGTCATTGATTGACAGGGTGACAACTATCCTCATTTGCCAGAGACTGTCCTGGTTTTGTCACTGAAAGTCCCAAGTCCCAGGCCAAATGGGGTGGTTGTTACCATGTGAGCCAAGCCAGACCTCTGAAATTTACTCTCCTGTCCCCCTGCTGTACGCATGAAGTTTTTCTGATGTTTTATTTTTTTAAAACATATTTGTATTGGTTTCAGAGAGGAAGGGAGAGGGAGAGAGATAGAAACATCAATGATGAGAAAGAATCATAGATCAGCTGCCTCCTCCATGCCCCACACTGGGGATCGAGCCCGCAACCCAGGCCTGTGCCCTGACTGGGAATCAAACCGTGACCTCCTGGTTCACAGGTCAACCATTGATGTTGTAATAACAGATTTCACAGTGTCCAGTACCGGGCCTCGTTTCACTGCAGAACAGTCTGGCTTTGTGCATTCTGATTTAGCCTTGAGTTTTTCTGACTCGGTAATGCAGAAAGGATCACTGGTGCTCTGAGGAATGCTCCTTTTGTCCGCACTGTGGAAGCAGTCTGTTTATGTGAAGGATGGGCAGAGCACTGATGTGGGCCACTCTCCCTCCAGACAGTGGCCTGGAGGTGTTAGCTGTGCAGCGGGTGTCCAAGACGCAGGCGTGGCAACGCACCGGACGTGCTGGCAGAGAGGACAGTGGCGTCTGTTACCGGCTCTACACAGAGGATGAGTTTGAAAAGTTTGAGAAGATGACCGTGCCAGAGATCCAAAGGTGGGCCCGAGGTGCCCCACACCCCTGCCACTGCCCCACACCTCCCTCCCTGCTGGCTCGGGTCTCCCCAGGGCTGCAGTCCTCACTGACACGCCTCGGTGGTGGTTCTGACTCGCCGGCTGGAGGATCAGGGGATGAACAGCGCACGTCTCTCACTCTGCACAGGTGTAACCTGGCGAGCGTGATGCTGCAGCTCCTAGCCATGAAAGTCCCCAACGTGCTCACCTTCGACTTCATGTCCAAACCGTCTCCAGGTGAGTGGGATCTCCAGTGGAGTGGAAGGTTACAAGTAGACAAACGACAGCAAATGGACTCTTTAGAGGTCTCCTTTGGTTTAGTCTGGTGGAGAACATGAACTGTCTGAGAACCATGAAGGATAGATGCGGTGCCGTCAGCACCATCCCAGCACAGAGAGTGGCCTCGAATTGTACTTCTGGCAGCGGAAGGACTGAAAATACCACGTTTCTGTGCCTTTGACTGGCATTTGGTCAGTTCTGGTCCTTCATTGACCTCTCTGTGGAGGAAGAAGTAATCGGGGTTTTCCTAACGATGGCAGCTTTTAGCACTTGACATCTCTTCAAGACATGGTTTTCCTTTCCTTTTTCCCTCTTTTTATTAAATATAATTTTTAAAAAAAAATTTTTTTATTGATTTCAAAGAGGAAGGGGGAGAGAGATAGAAACATCAGTGATGAGAGAGAAGCATCGATCAGCTGCCTCCTGCACACCTCTCCCCTCTGACTGGGGATCGAACCTGCAACCCAGGCATTTACCCTGACTGGGAATTGAACCATGACCTCCTGGTTCATAGGTCAGTGCTCAACCACTGAGCCACGCTGCCTGGGCTGTTTTGGGTTTTTTTTTTTTTAAGTTGATAGGTATACAAGGGTCCCACCCCCGATCTTCAGGTTCTTAGTTTCCTGTTCCTAGAGCAATCCCCTGACCATTTTCTAATTGTCTCCTAAAGAAATTCTGTGCATATGCAAGTGTATATGGTCTCTTTTAAAACACAAATAGCAGTGCACATTGTCATCGATGTTTCTAACTCTCTATCTCTCTCCCTTCCTCTCTGTAAAAAATCAATAAAATATATTTAAAAAAAAAAAATTGATAGGTATCAAGGGTTCCACCCCCGATCTTCAGGTTCTTAGTTTCCTGTTCCTAGAGCAATCCCCTGACCATTTTCTAATTGTCTCCTAAAGAAATTCTGTGCATATGCAAGTGTATATGGTCTCTTAAAACACAAATAGCAGTGCACATTGTGCACTTTCTACACTTATTTCTCCCCCCCTCCCATTTTATTGAGGTATAATTGACATACATCACTGTATAAGTTTAAGGTGAACAGCTAATAATTTGCCTCACATAGATTATGAAATGATTACCCCTTATAAGTTTAGTTAGCATCCATCATCTCATATAAATACAATAAAAAGAGAAAGCAAAAAAAGAAGAAAAGCATTGTATTTTTCATTGCTAAATTTCTATACACAAAGGAAGACATGTAAGGGAGGAGGAGTAAAACCAACACCCGTTCACCCCTCACCAGCGCCTTGAAGCCCCCTGCACCCCCTGGCCGCACTCGCTTCCCTCCCACTCCCTCGGGGAGCCACCTCCCACCTTTTGTTCGCAGTCCCTTGCTTTTCTGCAGTGTGTTATTCTGTGGGTGTGTGTCCCTAAGCAATGTGTTGTTTCTGTTTGCATGTGTCTGTGTCGGTTCCTCAGTAACCTTCCCTTTTCTTTTTTATTTTCTTTTTTTCTTTTTTTTATATATTTTATTGATTTTTTACAGAGAGGAAGGGAGAGGGATAGAGAGTTAGAAACATTGATGAGAGAGAAACATCGATCAGCTGCCTCCTGCACACCTCCCACTGGGGATGTGCCCGCAACCAAGGTATATGCCCTTGACCGGAATCGAACCTGGGACCCTTCAGTCCGCAGGCCGACGCTCCATCCACTGAGCCAAACCAGTTAGGGCGTAACCTTCCCCTTTTCATTCATTCTGTTTTGTAAGGTTTGTGTTAATGCATTTTCACTGCCAAATGCTATTGCATTATATGAATAAAGCAAAATGCACTTAGCCATTCTCCCGTTGACTGAGACATTTGTGCATTTCTTTGGCACTTAATGTATTTTACAGGTTGTTTCCTCTCCGTGTGTATATACTTATTACATCTTAGGAGAGCGTTTTATTCTTTAGTAGGTAATGCATTTACATGGCTCAAAATTAAAGACTATAAAAGAGTGAGTAGTGAATAGTGGCCTTCTCAGCAGAGGCCCAGGTATTGATGTTGTGGAGTGTGCGCTTCTAGAGACACTGGTCCCTGTACATTGTGTGAGCATGTCTGTGGGGGAATTCTTGTTTGTTTGTTTGTTTGTTTATTTATTTGATATTTTTTCTTTGTGGGAGAAATTCTTAAGTATATCATTGCTGGCTTTATATTGCCAAATAGCAGACCATTCTTTTTTCCTTTTTTTTGGTAAGAGAACATTTATTGGGTAAATTACAGAGGTAGAAAAAGTAATTTCTACAAGAAATGGGCTTAGGAAACAAGTTGTAGAGGTAACGGAAGGGCCCTTGGAGGTTGGGAGTGAGGGAGCTAGTGATGGCCTTCCTGGGCAGGGAGGGGAAGGGAAAGGCACGCGTGCTCCCGGGAGAGAGAGTCTGCAGACCATTCTTTAAAAAGGGAATTGAGCCCTGGCCGGTTTGGCTAAGTGGATAGAGCATCGGCCTGTGCACTGAAGGGTCCCAGGTTCGATTCCAGTCAAGGGTGCATGCCTCCATTGCAGGCTTGATCCCCGGCCGTGTGCAGGAGGCAACAATGGATGTGTCTCTCACGTTGATGTTTCTCTCCTTTGTCTAAAAAGCAATGGGAAAATATCCTTGGGTGAGGATTAACAAAAAACTAAATAAAATAAAAGGGAATTGAACTGAAGAAGTGGTGTCATTAACAGCTTTGAAAGTGAGTTCTGGGGACAGTGGTGGTTGATCAGTTGTGAAGTTATCAGAAGCACTGAACTAGTTGCGCCTTCTTTTTTGGATTTTTGGCTCCTTTTTTATGTCTCTGTTTTTCAGATCACGTTCAGGCGGCCATCGCCCAGCTGGACCTGTTGGGTGCTCTGGAGCACAAGGATGAGCAGCTCACCCTGACTCCACTCGGAAGGAAGATGGCAGCGTTTCCCTTAGAGCCCAAATTTGCCAAAGTAAATGATGCCCTCTCTTCAGTCCCCTTTCTGTACATTACAGGTTAGCCATCCCAAAGTAGACTTCTAAACCCAGTGCTTCTAGATTAACCTTCACTTTTCTCCTAAATAATTGTCCACTCCCACTTTGTGTCTGACACTGATTTACGTTCTATGTGGGCTTAGAACTCATTTTAAATCATGAGCCCTACCCACAAGGAATTTGGAATCCTTCAGGAAAGACAATCAATTGTTCTACAAACAAGACAAGTAACATTAACACACAGTCATGGTTTTAGAAACGCCTGCCCTTTAACGCCGTAGAAGGGGAACTACAAAAGCAATGTACAGGAATACTGCATTCAGAGCCAGGAAGAATTTTGATTAACGCAGTTTTCAATTTTGACTTGCAGACCATCCTCCTGTCCCCCAAATTCCACTGTACGGAGGAGATACTGACCATCGTCTCCCTGCTGTCCGTGGACAGCGTCCTCTACAACCCGCCCTCCCGGCGGGATGAAGTGCAGGGTGTCCGGAAGAAGTTCATCTCCAGCGAGGGCGATCACGTCACCCTGCTCAATATCTACCGGACCTTCAAAAACTTGGGTGGAAATAAGGTGCGCTTCGCCTCGTTCCTCTTCTCCAGTGATACCTCTTTTCGGGAATGTCGACCTTCCTTTCTTGGCTGAAGCATCGAAAGAGCCACAAAAAGAACGTCAACTATCATTTCAGCAAGATCTTCTATAGGGACAATACCAGGGAAGAAATGCGATTTCTGCCTTTTGCTCCACTTGCATTTAACTCATTTAATGTGGACAAATTAGTTCAGTAGTTAGTGACCAGTTTCTTAGCTACAAAATGGGTTTTCCCCACCTGCCCCTGACTTTCTTCATAGTAGTTTTTGCTTGTATGATATTTCAGTTCTTCGGACCAAGGGAAAACGGGTATATTTCATTTATCAGTATAATCAGTAATTATGCCATAGTGTGCGTGCTTTAACTTGCTCTGCATTTTAGTGCAGTCAGTTCTTTAAAAAAAAAAACCAGCACCCGCTTTTAGCAATTGTGAACATTTTGCTCTATTGGTCTCAGTGTGTTTTTAAGGACATAAAACGCTATAGATTTTATGCAGCAAAGGCCTGCGCTGCTCCTATCCCTGGTCCTTCCTCCCTGTGTAACCTCTGTCCTGAGGGTGGCGTGTGGCAGCATACCTTACCTCATATCTGAACATTAGATGCTACAGATGTTTGCAGCTTGTTCCCATGTGCAGCACTACTGTGCCCATCTGTGCAGGAGGAGTGTTTCTCTGGGTCCACACTCAAGCGGACCTGCTGGTCTTGGCAGCTGCATCCAGCTTTCCCGGGCGAGCACGTGGCTCCCAAAGCCGTCAGCCCCTCTGCACTCCCCCTAGTGATGTATGAGCTTCCTTTCCCACCATCCTCTCCAATGCTTAGTTGAAATGACTTTAATTTTTGCCAAGTTGATGGATTAGAAATAGTATCTCAGCTGTCTCAATTACTTTGCCTTGATTCCTCAAGAGACTGAGAATCCTTATATAAGTTTATTGGTTACAAGTCATTTCTATTAAAACTGAGTTGTCTGTTCATAGCCTTAGTCTGTTTTCTATTGGACTGTTGGTCTTTTTCTTACTGATTTATAGGAGGTTCTTTTTTAAAAAATGTTTTTATTTAGTGATTTTTAGAGAGAAACATCGGTTTGTTGTTCCACTCATTTATGCATTCATTGGTTAATTCTTATATGGTATGTGCCTTGACCAGGGATCTAACCCACAACCTTGGCATATCGGAACAATGCTCTAACCAACTGAACTACCTGGCCAGGGCCTGTATTTTTTGTTTATTTGTTTGTTTTTAAAAACATCCATGTGAGAGAGACACATCGATTGGTTGCCTCCTACATGTGCACCAACCAGGGCCAGTGATTGAACTTGCAATCAAGGTACATGCCCTTGACTGGGAATTGAACCCAAGACCTTTCCTTCCCTGGGCCAATGCTCTAACCAGTGAGCAACTGGCCAGAGCTGTTGGTTTGTTTATTTTTAATATGTTTTTGTTTATTTTAGAGAGGAAGGGAGAGGAAGAGAGAGAGAAAATGATGAAAGAGAATCATCGATTGGCTGCACACCCCCTACTGGGGATTGAGCCCACAACCCGGGCATGTGCCCTTGACGAATTGAACCTGGAACCCTTCAGTGGCAGGCTGATGCTCTATCCACTGAGCCAAACCAGCCAGGGCTGTTTTTGTTTTGTAATGTATTCTGGAGATACTTACCTTTATTGGGTGTAGTAATGCAAACATCTCAGTCTGTAGCATTTTTCATAGTGACTTGAAATAAAAAAAATTTTTTGTTTTACTTTTGTTTAAATATTTTTTTCTTATGGTTTATGCTTTTTAATATAAAGATATTTTTCTGTATTTTTGGCAACTAAAGTTTTCCCTCTAAATTCAACTATGTTCTAAAAATCATTTTATTTTCATTATAGAAATGAGAGGATTGAGATATCTCTTTTTCTCCTGTTCAGGAATGGTGCAAAGAGAATTTTGTCAACAGCAAGAATATGATGCTAGTAGCTGAAGTCAGAGCCCAGCTGAGGGATATCTGCGTAAAGGTATTCTTTCTTCCTACTTGTTCTATGGGGGACTAAGCTATTACTTTTTTCTAGATAAATAAATTTTAATTGTTTATAGCTAGTGATTACAAAAGAAACTCTTATTGTATGAAAATTTTTAAATAAGAAAGAAAGTGAAAATTATTCACAATTCCATCTCACCATTTTGGTCTGTTTCCTCATAGTCCTGTTAAATGTTTTTTGCATACTTAGTTACATTTATATTCAACTTCTGTAAAAGTATTTTCCAATGTTATTAGAATCCATCATAAGATTATTTTAGTAGGAATATATTTATTCTTTTCAGATTACATAAGTAGTGCATAATTTTTACAAGTTGATACAATGCACAAAATAGTGATATAAAATGCAGAAAGTTTCAAAGTCTCCCATAACTCTCTAAAGATAAACCTCCGTTAACAATCCTTTATCCTTCTAGAATTTTTTCCTGTGTGTGTATGTGTGTGTGTACATATACACATGGATACATATATATAACATTTTCTTCAGAACATAAATATGATACACACTTTGTTTTACAGCTTGCTTTTTTCCATTTGGTAGACGTTTGAACACTTAGTGTGTCTGGGCTGTCTTTCAGTGTCTTTATATGTCCATCTTACTCTTTTTAGTGACCTCATAGGTTTCCGTTGTGTCCACTACATTTTATTTAACCAAGCCCAAGGGTGATCGTTTAGGTTATATCAGAATGAACATCCTCCGACATATGTGTTTGTGGCCTAGTGCGCATAGAATGAATGGTGAATTCATGCATAGTGACATTAGGTCTTGATAGTTATTGCCAAATTGTCTACCAGAAAGTTTTCTGTTAGCTTATATTCCTCTTAGAGTACATAATGTTTTAAAGTCCTGTGTATATTAATGATTGTATGACACTGCATTTTACTCAGAGGTGGGGGTAGTTTTGTAAGTATCTCCTGTTGTTGAGCACAGGAAGTGCCCATGTGCTGTCGTAGACATCTCCGCTGACTGTCTTTGTGTGCCAGGCCTCTCTGGGCAGCCCCAGTGCAGACTGTCTGCACGTCCCTAGGAGACTTGTGGCCTGTGCCCAGCCTGTGTCTGCTGCCAGCGGCCTGTTGTTAACATTTAATGCTATTTCTTCTCATAGTAGCCTGTTGTGTTCTGAATTTTACACATTTTCCCAAACCCCTCTTGCACTTGAACAGTTTGCCTGCCAGACCATCTCAGCCTCGTGAGTTTTCAGTTTATTCATGACAATAGGGGTGGTGCTTCTCTGTTCTGATGGAAGAAGCTGTAGTGACTGACCACGCCCTCTTTATATGCCAGACACTGGCCAAGGTCCCGGAGGTGTACAGCTGCACTGACACTAAGTTTCTCGAGGAACAATCTGGAGGGGCAATCTGACATACATATACACATATATCTCCTGTGGGGAGCCGATGATCATTATAATTATAGAAATTGTTTATGAAGTACTTACTAAGGCACCATTCTAAGCACTTTTCATGTGATGCCTTATTTGAAATCCCCACTTCACCCGCTGTAAGGTTGATTCTGTTATTATTCCATTTCACCAATGAGGAAACTAGAGCCCAAGGAAGTTAAGTCATGTGCCCCAAGTCACAGGGCCAGTGAGTGTGGAGCTGGCAGCCGGAAGGAGAGACCAGTTAGCAGTGGGACTCTGGGCTTCCTGGAGGCGGTGATCCTGAGCTACCTCCTGACAAATGAGGAGATAGTGTCTTCCTCAGGCCAGGATCAGCTGATTGCAAAGAACAAGACATCTTGAGCCACCTTAAAGCGGAAAAGGGGGGATAAAGAGGTGCCTTTGGAATCTGGACAGGAAACAGTCCAACCCCAGTCCATACAGGGACTGGCATGAGGAACCAGAAAAGGCCACTGGGAGCAAGGGCAGCTTTCTGAGTCTGCTTGCCTCTTGTTTTGGGTGCTCTCTGCCTGCCTCCTTCCCCCTTTTCACCTTCTGCCTCTGCACAAGCGACTGCTTTCCCTGGCCTCCCCTTCAAAACCCTAACGGATTGCTCAGACTCCAAATGCCCGGAAGAGAGAAGCCGGCCAGTGTGGTCAGGCAGTGCAAGCCACTGGCTGGTTCCGCCGTGGCCTGGGGTGTAAGGGGACGTGGCCCATCAGCAAGGGTGGGAGCCAGGAGACTGACGACCGCCACTGCCGCTGGGGAGCGGAGGGGTGCTCTGTCTCCCCGTGGTGCACATGGGAAGGCCCCTCATGGAACGGGCCCAGGAGGGAGGAGGCCGTTGAGGACCGCAGATGCTCAGGACGGCTCGCTCATTCATAGCGTCACAGTTGGAAGCCTGCATTGCTTTGCCAGAAGCAGTAGAGACAGTGAAGGTTTTCAGGGGTGAAGAATGAGGAAGATGGCTGGCAGCAGTGCGTGCGATGGATGGAGGGAGGAGACGAGGTGGTCAGTCGAGGAAAGGCCTCTCCTTCCTGCCACGTCCTGGCCGGTGTTTCCATGGGGACAGGTGCTGGCTCACCAGGCCTGTCTGCTTGGCCCCTTATGTGACCATCTCCCTCCTGGTCCTTACTTGCCAGGCTGCGCTTTTCCTATTTTCAGTTCACCCTCCTTCAGCTGCACCTCCTCCACCCCGGGCTGGTCTCTAAGGTGTTTGAGGAAACACCTCCAAATGGCAACTTCCATGCCGTTAGGCCTGCAGTGTGGGCTGCGTTTTGGGTGCGGGTGTTCCGAATGCGATGCCGTGCTGAGCAGCGTGTATGTTTGGGGTCTTTTCCAATTCTCACTTCCTCCTGACACAGATGTCCATGCCCATCCTGTCGTCCCGGGGAGACATGGAGACGGTCCGCCGCTGCCTGGCTCACAGCCTCTTCATGAGCACCGCTGAGCTCCAGCCAGACGGGACCTACGCCACCACAGACACGCACCAGCCGGTGGCCATCCACCCCTCGTCCGTCCTCTTCCACTGCAAGCCCGCCTGCGTGGTGTACACCGAGCTGCTGCACACCAACAAGTGCTACATGCGCGACCTCTGCGTGGTGGACGCCGAGTGGCTGTACGAGGCCGCCCCCGACTACTTCCGCAGGAAGCTGAGGACCAGCAGGAACTGAGCCACGGCCTGGGAGCTGGGGCCACAGCCGTCCTCCCAGCCGACTTCCCGCTCGGCGCCTAAGAGGCAGCGGGTTTTAACCTACCAGAACGTGCCCGACTTCCTGGAGCTTACAAGTGTCTTCTTTAAACTCCTTAGGCTGAATGAATCATGTAGACGGGTATATGCTATTTGTACCTTTGAAACATCAAAATTGTGCTTTAGGTCCTTGCTGGGTGACTTTGGGTGACATAGTTAACTTCTGAGCCTCAGTCTCTTATATGCTAAAGGGAGCAATAATCCTTATAGGGTTGGAGTCATGAGGTTAGGGAAAATGAAAGATGAGCATACAATGAATTGTTGGCTTCATCTTCCTGCTTTTTACATAATGTCAATTGAGTACCACAAGATCCCCAGTTCTCGAGACTAAGGGGGACTTTCTAGAAGGGACTGTGGGAGGGCACAGAGCTGTTGTTTTGGATCTATTTTAATGTCTGTCTGTAGAGTATTTTTTTAATCCTCACCCAAGGATATATTTTCCACTGATCTTCAGAGAGAGTGGGAGGGGGGGAGACAGAGAGAGAGAAACATCGATGTGAGAGAAACACATTGATTGGTTCCCTCCTGCACACACCCCAACCAGGTCAGGGATCAAGCCTGCAACCGAAGCCTGCACCCTTGACCAGAATCGAACCCGAGACCCTTCAGTCTTTGGGTCAGTACACTAACCACTGAGAAACCCAGCCAGACCTGTACAGAGTTTTTTAATATGTTTTTATTTATTTCAGAGAGGAACAGAGAGGGAGAGTGAGATAGAAACATCAATGATGAGAGCAAATCATTGATGAGCTGCCTCCTGCATGCCCCACATTGGGGGTCGAACCTACAACCCAAGCATGTGCCCTGACTGGGAATCAGACCATGACCTCTTGGTTCATAGGTCAACGCTCAACCACTGAGCCATCCGGCTGGGCCAGAGTTTTCCAATAGAAAACAAGAGGGAGGTGCTGGCCGCTCCTGCTGAGCCCCTTCCTCAGGTGTGGGCGCTTGCTGCCTCCACGCAGAGGAGAGAAGGAGGCCTGCGGGTTGCTGAGCTGAGCATCTTCGTCCTTGTGCTTCTGTGGCGGACATCCTCACCTGTCCTTCCAGGAGATGTGGGCGTCTCCTGAGTGAAGGTTGATTTGTATCTTCTGAATCATGCCAGGTATAACTGGGAAACTGGCCCGGAGGGTGTTGGCCCCAGCATACCAGCAGCTGTTTCTCTGTAATGGCACGCTTAAATATGTGAGCAGAAGGAACGACTCCAGGCTACATTTCAGCCACTTCTCTTCAGGCAGGGCCACTGGTCAGAGAGCTGTTGTGGAGGGAGAGACGAATGGTCCACGAGAACCAGGCAGCATTGGCTCATCCCATTCACAACATCTGGCGGTTATATTCTAGCATCTTATTTATTTTACCTTTTTCCCTCCTTTGGGACTTGGGGACAACCTGGGTTTGTTACTTCCTTACAAAGTGGCCATCACTCTCTAACCCTTAGTGTCTACATTTCTCAGAGGGAATTGGTGGTTCTCCGCCGTCTCTTCCTATTCTCTTTTTTTGAGAATAAAAGTCCTTCTTAGCTATTTAATTACCAAAAGTGACTGGATGTCTTGTCCCAGAGCAGCCAAGATTTACCCCTTTTAATGTGCTTGATTGGTCTGAACACCTGTGCAGTATTTTGGTCATTATTTACAGTGAATCATGCAATTTCGGTGCAAGAGCCCAAACTGAGAGACCTGCAGGGGCAGCGGACGGTCTCTTCACTCTGGATCCAGTGGACTCCTCGTGACCAGCCTGCTGGAGCTCCCCGTGCCCGTCTCATCTGTCCATGTCTGCCGGTCAGGCCTGCTCGGGCTTCCAGCACGCGCTGGGGCCCTGAGAAGTCTAGCTTTTATCTAGTGCTCGGGCACTTGAGACTTAATTGTTAGAAATACAGTGGGGCCTTGACTTACGAGTGTCCCGACTAACGAGTTTTTTGAGATACCAGCTGTCTCTCGGCCGATTTTTGGCATTGAGTTGATAGAGTAATTTGAGTTAGCGAGCTCCTTAACGAGCTCGATCTCGGAACAAATTAAACTCGTAAGTCAAGGCCCCACTGTATTTACGTTTAGACCAAATGGGATTTGGCAGATCCGGTATACCCTATCTCAGTGATTTCCAACCTTTTCCTTCTCGTGGCACACGTGAACTAATTACTAAAATTCTGCGGCACATCAAAAAATATATTTTTTGCCAGCCTGACCCAAAAATTAGATATACTTTCGATTCATTCCCACTGGACAGCTATTGTTGTGTTGGCTGTTGTCTTTTTTTGTTTGTTTGTTTTATAATCTAAGGGAAAAGAGGTCAGTGCCCCTGACAAAATAGGCAGGTATTGCATGTTTTAAAAAGTCTTGCAGCACACCGGTTGGAAATTGCTGCCCTATCTTATTGAATACTTAAGACTTTTAGCAGGCTCTTCCTCAGATTGACTTGTTTTTACTGTTGCTGACCTTCTGGAAAGTTTGTCAGAAGATTTTTAAAGTGTACTTTTCTTATTTATTAAATAGAAGGCTAGGATGTTTAGCCCGACTTGGTAAAAGAAAATGTATTTTTAATTAAAAAAATTCATCATGTTGGTAAAAATTTCAAGTGGGGTGATTTATCATGTCCCTCCACAAATTCTCTCTCAGAATAATTGTGTACAACTTAAGTACCTAAAGAGTTTCTGGGAAATGTATACTCATTCTTTTCTGAGCAGGAATAAGGGATAGATAGCTTCTAAGTAGCTTTAATGTTTCTGTACAGAAATATGTTGATCATTGTAACATTCTGGTAGACTTTTAATACGGTAGTTTTTTATTGGGCTTTTTAAAAAGTTAATTTTTAACACAGTTGCTCAGGGATTACATCAGATTGGAAAACCCATTCTGACTCCACATGTTCCTACAAAGAAGTAAATGGTTATTTATATTGAGCTGCAGGGGATAGTACATTTTAAACTTAAACTTTCTTAAGAAAGTTAAATGTTTCACAGTGATGTTGCAATGTGATCTTGAGCTACTCTTTTTCAATTGGTAAAATCTCTTTTCCTATCTGCAATCCATGTCTGGGTGAATCACCAGCTCCCATGAGCAGCTTCATGTAAATAGATGCACTCCAAGCAGATCGCATGCCTGCTGCTGGTGTTGATCTATTTGCAGTAATCGTGGCGTGTGGAACATCCGAGCAACACAGATTCCACTACAGGGGAAAGAACGGTCCTTGTTAAAAACCCTTACTTAATGTTGCAGCTCTGCTGGTTGTAAAGAGATGCCAGAATGGAGACAAGTTTCTGCTCTGTGAGTAAAACTTTCTACTTAAATCCATTTAATCCAGCATCAAGAACTGCTTGGAACTGTGGCCAGACATCTAAGATACCATTCCATGAACATATATTGGAACACTGCACCTGTCTGGGGAAGCAAAGATTCAATTATATTTTACTCGATCAGAGCATAATTTGCAGAGGGAAAACACAGAAAAATCAAGTTGGTTCAGGTTTATGGTGTATTTGGAGAATCTGGTTTCATTCAAATAGACGTAGCTCTACTGAAATGTCAGTTCTTGTATTTAATGCTCAAATTTGCACATGACTATCAAATTCATTAAAAATGAATCTTATACATGATATGTGTGGCTTTCTTTGGTCTCTTTTTTCCTTATTACAGAATGCTATTTAGAATATATTAAGTATTAATCTTTTCCATGAATTGGGAAAGACTTACTTTCTTGGTACCTTATACATATATATCCTGTGTGTCCTGATAAACTTGGAACATCAGTTCTTAACCTAAATCTGATGTAAGCCATAGCTTCATGCCCCTAGGAAAATAATGTCCTATCAGAACCTGGGGGCAAGCTTGGAGGGACTGGTGAGGGAGGGTTGCAGGAATTAACTGGGGATTCTGCTCTTCAGGAACAGTGGGCTGGTAGGCTGAGGGGAGGCAAACCAGCAGTGCCAGGAGGTTTCTCCAGAGAGAAGAATGAAGTGGAGGGGTGGAAGGGGCAAAGGGGTGCACAAGCATAATTTCCTATCTGTTTCATGGGAGAGAGGAGGAGGTTTCAGGAAGGCATCGTAAGGGAGATGACCTCGAAGGCTGGTATTTAGGTTGCTGGGAATGGCAAGAGTACATTCCACAGATTCCACATGGTACCAGAAAGCCTGGTGTGCTTTTATTGTTGTTATCCTCACCCGAGGATATTTTTTCCATCGATTTTTATTTTTAAAATATATTTCTATCGACTTCAAAGAGGAAGGGAGAGAGAGAGGAACATCAATGATGAGAGAATCATTGATTGGCTGCCTCCTGCATGCACCCCAACTGGGGCTGGGGATGTAACCTGCAACCCAGGTACCTGTACCCTTGACCAGGAATCGAACCCGTGACCCACTGACCAACACCTGGTGTCCTTTGAGAACACTAGATGGCAGTTTGGAGTGTAAGCAGCCACTGGAGAGAAGTGATGCTGGCAAATTAAACAGAAAGCCTTGTACACCAGACTCAGGCCAGCCTGAGCTAAAAAGTTCAGTTAGCGGACTTGACCCGGGAAGCTGCGCTGCCGGAGGATCCCAGCAGAGGGCGCGCTCCCGTCCACGGTGATTTGACCTGCAACGTTACCGTTCGGAAGCGCTTTCCCGGGCGGGGCGGGCGGGACTTCCGGCGGTGAGCTCGTGGGGCTCTAGGGCTCAGGTCGTCCTCATCCTCACGTGTCTTCCTCTGCAGCTGTCGCGGTCGCCTTCGCGATGCTTCCTTTGCTGCGCTGCGTGCCCCGAGCGTTGGGCTCCGCCGCCGCGGGTCTCCGCGCCGCCGCGCCCTCCGCCCCCCTCCGGCCGCTGCTGCAGCTCGCGCCCCGGCCCTGCATCCGACCCTTCGGGCTCCTCAGCGTGCGCGCGGGGTCGGAGCGGCGGCCCAGCCTCCTGCGGCCTCGCGGGCCCTGCGCCTGCGGCTGCGGCTGCGGCGGGCTGCACACCGAAGGTGAGCTCGCGCACGTGGGCCGGGCGTGGGGGCAGATTCCCAATGGGGCGGGGGCCGGGCAGGTAAATGGGCACCGCGAGCCGCCCGGCGAGCTCCGGAGCGTGTTCCCAGTTATTGGCAAGCAGAGGATGAAACCCACGTGTGATTGATCCCATTTCCCTTTCCCGTCCTTAACGCGTTCCATTTGGGGTTGGGGCGTCCAGTTAAACCCTGGAGCCTGGCTTTATCCTTAGCCTCTCACAAACGGAACTTTGGGGAGGCCCAAGGTCGCGGTAGAAAGTGGCGGGTCAGCCTGGCCCATGTGGCGCCGTTGGTTGCAGGGTCTACAAAGTGATGTTCGATTCCCGGTCAGGGCACATACCAGGTTGCGGTTGGATTCCCTGTCGGGGTGTGTAAGGGACTCTACCCATTGATGTTTCTCTCTAAAATCAATGAAAGCATGTCTTCCGGTGAGGATTAAAAAAGAAAGTGGCCCAGTTATTGTCTTTGGCAAGAGGAAGAAGGTAATTGAGAACTCGTTTGCTCTGTGTGAATGTGATAATGTGTTCATTGTTGCAAATCACTTTTTCAGAATCAAACTCAGCTTCCTACTGGTAGTATTGGGGCATCTATACCGATAAGGACACAGGCTTAGTGGGTGTGAGTTGGACTAAGCCCCAGAGAAGGATTAACAGTCTTAGTCCAGATCTCTGGCTAGAGGAACCTGGGTCACTTTGGACTGATGGGTTCTTTTTCTTAATTTTTAAATATGTTTTTATTGACCTGAGAGAGGAAGGGAGAGAGAGAATCATTGATCAGCTGCCTCCTGTAAGCCCCTCACTGGGGATCGAGCCCGCAACCTGGGCATGTGCCCTGACCTGGAATTGAACTGGAATTGAATCGTGAACTCCTGGTTTATAGGTTGACACTCAACCACACTGGCCGGGCGGGCTGTTCTTTTTCTGTAACATGGATTTTCATTGTAGGGGACAAAGCTTTTGTTGAATTCCTGAGTGATGAAATTAAGGAGGAAAAGAAGATACAGAAGCATAAGACCCTCCCTAAGATGTCTGGAGGTTGGGATCTGGAAGTGAATGGGACAGAAGCCAAGTTGTCCCGGAATATTGCTGGTGAGAAGTAAGTACTGAGAGCCTGGATTCCAGCGCCTAAATCCATGACCCTCAGAACCTTACCTGTCAAGGCAGGTACTTTGATACATGGTTTCCAAGTCACATGGGTTCATCTGGGTAACTGCATAAGTTCCAGGTAGTTCATTCACTGCACACAGACTTCCTGTGGGCTGGTTACTTCGGGGTGTATTCTGTAAGGCACCTACACCTTTTTCCTAGAGTGAGTCATAGCTGCTTCAGGGCCATTGGACGTTGCATTTCTGTGCCCAGGAGCCCCACTTGGTCAGCACTGTTGCAGATGAGACAGATTTTGTGGCTGAACCGGAAACCATTGTTCCTGTGGGAGAGTGGCTTCCTGGCAAAGCAGCCAGGCAAAGCAGCCAGTTGTGGAGTGCCCGGTGCAGATAGCGCTCGCTGGAGTAGCACAGCCCGCAGTGCTAGTTCCACATCTCACTCACTTTTAATTTCCACTCAAACTTGGGAACGGGATTTGTCAAGTGAGTGTTCTTGCACCTTAAAGTGGTCATTAGGCGATGCTCCTGGCCTGCTTTGTAATTATAACTCCACAAGCATTCTGAAGACTGGGTCTGTATTGCTGTTCTTCGTGAGGCTTCGCCTTCCTGGGGCCAGGGCTGCTCTTGGTCCTTAGCTGATCCTACTCTCTAGTGCTCCTTCTTACCTTTGAGGGGCAGATTTTCTGATGGAAAAAAGGTTTTAAAGGAGGCATCTAGTCCATCCCACCAGCTTCTTAGCTGCTCACTGCCACTGGAGGGTAAGACCACCGTGAGCAGTGTCCACTGGCTATGGCCATGAGAGAACCAGTGGACGAATGTTGGCAGTGAGCCTTGGGATGCTGGCTTGGCTGAGATAAACTGGGGCCTATTAGTTGGATTTTCAGCATCTGGCACATAGTAGGCACTTTTTATACCTGCTGAATCCATTCTGGGACTGGATGGAGGCAGCAGGCTTTTTTAGAAGGTTGTAATCACAATGTAAAGCCGGCTGGGGTGGAGACATTGTTTCAACAAGCATTTTAAACTAGCAGGCCTCAATACTTACTTCACACTCAGTGAAAACTGTACCCTGTCTTTTGTGTTTTCTTTTAACTTTCTAGGATCACAGTCACTTTCAACATTAACAATAGCATCCCACCAACATTTGACGGGGAGGAGGAGTCCCAGGGGCAGAAGGTTGAAGAGCAGGAGGTAAGCCTGTAACACTGTAACCGGCCTCTACCTCAGAGTTCTGAGGGCTCTCCCAGGGGCTTGGAGGAGGATTGTTTTTGTGTTTAATTCCTCTAATGCTAGAAGGGGAGAGAGAAGGCAGAGGACAGCCATCCTTGGGACTTCACTCGTAGAGCAGCATTGGGGCCAGCTTTAGCACCAGGAGTGTGGCCCATTTCCTTTCCCAGGTGCTGTGTAAATTGCCATCTGCAGGCTTGGGCTTAAGAGCTTGGTCTTTGTTCTCCTGATAGAAAGGAATGGGAACTGTCTGACCCTTCCATGAGGGGAAGGTCTCTGATATTGGAGATTATCATTTGGAGTGTTTCATGTGAGGAATGTTCTAACATGTCACAGGCTGGTAATAAACACCAGCCACTGAGCCAAGGGCATAAAGCCGGGGACATCGGAGATTTAACATCAGGTCTTCCTGCGGCTGCTGGCCTTTGTGGTTGGACCTTGGACCTGGATGGTGCCCAGTCTTCAAACCTTCTAGGAAGCAGTGTGTCTGGGCTAGAAACCATTTGGTATGAGGGCCAGAGTCCCCAGACTCTGACGAAGCAGGTATCAGTGCTGTCTCAGACCTAAACAGCCTCCTGGTGACATCACGCTGGCATCTCTGACATTGGATGCTCACCATCAAAGGGAGGGTTGCTGTGATTATTCAGACATTCGATGGCCAGTCAGCCAAATCACTGGCCTTGGCCCTGGGCTGAAGGATGATCCTGAAACAGAATCAGTTGGAAAGAGATCTTGGGGCTTTATGCCACCTGTGCAGTTTAGGGATGGGAAACGGTCTAGGGAGATTAGGAATGGTCTAGATCTAAGTTAATTGGCACATAGCTGGGGCTGGAATTCAAATTTCTTCTAAACCTAGTCTGTTACTTAAACAAGTAGATGCTAACAGAAGTGAAACACTGTACTAAATATAAGATGATCTGTCCTCGAAAACAGTCTTTAACTTTAGAAAGGATCAATAGGAAGAGTTCAGCCCAGGTCCCTGAATGAGCTGGCACGTGGCTTTAATACTCTGTTAAAGATTCTCGGCTCCTTATTAGGAACGCTATAGTAAAGACTTTGAAAATGGCTAATATCCTGGCAGAGGTGGCTTCTAGATCCCCTGCATCATCGAGACCTTTGGTCCAGGCAGCCAACCCCTGCCAACAAGGCACGCGCTTGTTCTTGTTTCCCCAGCCTGAACTGACATCCACTCCCAACTTCGTGGTTGAAGTTATAAAGGGCGGTGGCAAGAAGGCCCTCGTGCTGGACTGTCACTATCCAGAAGATGAGGTACGTCACAGTCCCCTTTCTGTGCATGCGTCTGGCTTGTCCTGGAAAGCCCTTCAGTTTCCCCAACTACTGTCTGTCCCCTCAGGTTGGACAAGAAGAAGAGGGCGAGAGTGACATTTTCTCCATCAGGGAAGTGAGCTTTCAGTCCACTGGTGAATCTGAATGGAAGGACACAAACTACACACTCAACACAGATTCCCTGGACTGGGTGAGTGCTTGATAAGATGGGGTGCTCCTGGGCCTTATAAGGGAGGTCCCGGACCAAGGACAGACAAGCATTTTATCGAGTATTACAGATGAAGTCATACTACTTTTCTGATGGTGAATGTTTCTCCTTGTAGGCCTTATATGACCACCTCATGGATTTCCTTGCGGACCGAGGGGTAGACAACACTTTTGCAGATGAGCTGGTGGAGCTCAGCACAGCCCTGGAGCACCAGGAGTACATTACTTTTCTGGAGGACCTCAAAGGTTTTGTGAAGAGCCAGTAGGACAGACAAGACACTGAATACCTGGAATTTATGGCAGGCTTTGCCAGTGAACAAAACCTACTCTGAAGCCAAACATGTACTTTAAAATGGTTTTCACCCTAATATCATGGAAAATAATTCAGATTTAAATTATTTGTTGCCCTCTTATTTACTATTCATTTGTTTCTTTACAAGTCTATTATTTCTAGATTTTTGTATAACAATGATGGACAATAAAAAATTGATTTATCTCTAAGGTGATGTCTTTTCTATTTGTATTCCTTCCTCCTTCAAACTGCATAACCAAACACCAAGAGCCAAGATGTTTGAAAGGTTTTAATACAAAATAAGTTACAAATGAAAGGTTGTATTTACAAGGCCCCCTCAGACGGTCTGAGTTGGTTCCAACCCAGCAGGAGGATGTGAGTCAAGGTGGCTTTAGATGATCGCAGCCCGAGCATCGCAGGCCTGGATTTAAATAGAGAAAGTAGCTTAAGATTTATCTCATAGGGCTGAACGTTGTCATCAGCAATCACATTTATGCTGCCATTAAAACTCCTACTTAGGAAAGGATGCTGAGTTACTTAGGAAATAGTTGTAAGAGGCTTGGCTGGGTGTCAGTCCTGTGGTGTCAAAACAACTGCCTTTTAAACCCTCAGCAACAATAGTACCTGCAAACTACAAATCCTGGCGATGGACTGATCTGATATCCTCACCTCAGGAACCCTGTGACCAAAAAGGTTATTCGAACTTCTGAGAGCTCAGCAAGGAGATGTGGTTCCTTCAGCTTAACAGGATTGAAACAGGCGTGCACCATGGCAAGGTATAAATTATGCACACTGACTACAATCAGCTCAGGCCCATTCATTCTAGCATACCTTCCTTGGTCTCCCCTAACAATCAATAGGCACTCAAATATAAACCTGGTTTCTGATTCCTTGACAGCTCAGCCCCACCACAGTGCTAAGGAATCCTGTGCTTAACCTTGACACCACATCCATAGGTAATATACTTGGCTTTCTGGTGGTCTAACACATCCCCATCCCATGACTAGCCCTAGAGCACTGTCCCTCTCACATTTCCAATATTCCAAGTCCTTAGGGCTCTATGTACCCAACTTCGGTAACCCACACCTATCTTCACCCTCACACCCACGCTTGATGAAGCTACAGCCTGACTCACTGGCTCTTGAGCCCAATGGTCCTTGATTTCCCCTTAAGAGAAAGATGTCTAGCGCCCCCGGACTCCAGAGCATTCCTAATGATCTATTTTTCAAAGGGGTGAACTCTGGGATAGGCTACTGAAGACAATTTTGTCCTTCCCTCTCCTGTTTCTCATCTTCGTATGACTGCCTTCTGCCCAGCAATGGCCTCCCTCTGCCCCTGAGCCAGCACTGTCAATCATGCTGTCCCCACAACTGATGCCTCCACAGCACCTGCCTTCCAAACCTCCCCCTCCACTTGGCTTCCCTCCTGCTCTGGGCTGCAGGGCACCGATGGCCAAGTGAGCAGACGACTGCAGCTGGACTAAGCTAAGCAACCTTTCGTGTCCTTATGGAAGCCTTTATCCATAAAGGAAATCACCTCCTCTGAACTCCCATAGGCCCTCCCCCTACAGCTCTCCAGGGCTGCTGACTACCTGTTTTCTATATTCTCTTAATTACCAACCCTAGACTTGAACTCAGAGAGAATGCATATTTTTGAATTTTAAAAAGTCCTCAACACATTTAAAAAAAAATGAATGAATAGAATTGAATAACTTATGGAAGAAACTTGATAAAGTGAAATGTTGGCTGTATTAGGCAATACTGTTTATAACAAACACAACTCCTGTAGGTAAACTGCCTTTGAAATGAGAGGGCCAGGAGAGAACTAGAAAGACCCAGGAGGAGGCCACAGTTCTGGACTTCCCTAAGTGCAGAGCGCTCACAACCCAGGGTTCCCCTTGCTTGGGACCTTAAGCTATAGCCAGAGGTTACTGTAAGAGCCACTGGTTCCTACAGCAAGCGTAGGTTCTGCGTCCACTTGTGTGGTCCTGTTCCCTCACACCTGAGTTGTCACTTAGGGGGCCAGACAGTAGCCCCTGGTCCCCCATGAAGATTCTTGCTGAGGAGGCCAGCCTGATGCTGCCCTGCTGTGCTTCCTGTTCCATGTCCTACTGTCAAACTGGCACCAGGCTGGCCTACCTGGTCTTACGAATATGAAATAATCAGCTTCACCTAAGGCCACTGCTGCCAATCAAACAAGAGCAGGCAGTGCCGCCAGGCTTCCTAATTCCAGTCCAATGCACCTCCCACCATCCTGTGCTGCCTCTGTCCTGCCCCTTTCAGGGAATGACTGGACTTTTCATTGAACGGGCTCATCACCTTCACTTTCCTATTCAAGTAAACTCCTCAGAGAATAAACTGCTTTTAAACATGTACCTGTTTCCAACCTATGATTTCTCCCAGAGCAGGGATAAAACCAAACACTGAGCTGCCCCTACCATGGGTCCCCGGGAGGCTTACCAGACAGCTCATGAGAAGACTGGACTTTCTTCCTGTCCCTTCAGTGACTGAAAATTGAGGTGTGTGAGGACAGTGGGCGCTGTGCTCATTCATGCTGTCCTCTAAACAGGCACGAAGTTTCTGCTCTGTCAATTCTGGAGACTAAAAAACAAAAAGGTTAAACCGCAACCTAATCTTAGTTACCTCATCATCAACAGGTAGAAAAACCTGATTCCTCACGATAACCTGTATCTGTGATGACTTGACTCCTTGGACCTTTTAAAGTGCTCATGATTGTACTAAAAAGGTCTCTAAGCCAATCTCCACCTGACTGCCTCTCCAGACAACCAGTGCTCTCCTCTCCTCTGTAAAGCACCCAGCCACACACAGCACCAGGGACACTCGGAGCCGTCCTATGCTTCTGCCTCTACCAGCCAAATGTATTCCCACCAAGAGCCAGCACTGCTTGGTCCCAGATCTGTCTGTGCTAATTGAATTTACTACTGTAACTGAGAAATTACATATTATGTTAAACAACAAAATAAGAGAATGAAAACAAAGTTTTCTTTTTTGTAATAATAAGTGGGATGTTTAGGAAACTCAAAAAGACGAGTTGCTTAAAAAAATAAAGCTGTTAAATAAAAGGGAGGAAAAATCCTAAAGTTGCACACTCAGCTTCTCAATGCACTTTTCAGAAACAAATTAGAAGCTCCAGGCAATGCATTATAAGAGTGGTTTGTAAAAAAAAGACTCAGCTCTCCAATCAGCAGAGCCCCACTCAAAGACTGGCAAGTAAATTTATATGCTTGAAATTTACTATGTCTCATTTTGATAATTCACCACTCTAATCAATTGACAAACTTTCACTCCCTGTCATGTCAGATAAGAGGGCTCTTTCTGTATTTTAAGATCACTGAAGCTTAAATTCTGAGTGTAGGTGTGTCTTCATATATGGACAATTTTTATGGATAAGTGTTTAACAAATGGCTCCGGGGTGGGGGCAGGGACCCCCCCTGGTTTGTGTGCTTGCCAATTTCCATGCTGTATATATTCTCACCATGGCTGTTTTCAAGCTACCAATGTGAACTGAACATGAGCTGGGAAAAGATGTGCACAGCCATCTCCAACACACTACTGAAGGGTCTTAAGGTAAATAGATAATTGTGGACAAAGGTGACAAAATCTGGGTGTGTAACACTTACATGAGATGGGATGTACAGGCCACACTGACACATGACCACACCGCTTGTTATTCTCAGGTTGTACCTAGAGGCAGAATTAGGACCCCAGAGCTTCATGGCCAGCAGAGGGGAAATTCCACTCGTTTTGGAGTGGAGGGTGGGAATCAACAATGCTGGAAAGGTTTGGAAAACTCTTACTTTATGCACACAGGACAGATGAGGGAGTTTGCTTCCCACTCAGCCAGTATGATGCTGAGACACTGCTCATCAAACTGCAAGCTCTTCTCGTATTCATTGATGATGGACTGTTCTGCAAGGCAATGGACAGGTGGAGCGCTTCACCATGCTGCACCCAGCTGTCCTGTATTTAGTGCTAACTTCACCTTCACAAGCTTCATCCACCTGAGAAAAATTCAGGTAAAATCATGCTACCAATCACTAAATAGTTACTTTCCCTCAGGCTTCCTCTTGTTGGATTCCTCCCCTCCTGTCTGGCCTCACTTTGTGAGCAAAAGAGGTGAAGTGGTGAGGCTAAGGGACAAGAAGAGGACTTTCACACACAGCCATAGAGTAGATGTAGACTATCAGTCGGGTCCCAGGGGCAGCTGGAGAAAGCTGACACTTACAGGGCACTTCTTTCTGATGCCAGCCCACCCTGCTGAGTCCCAGTGATCTGTCCCCCAGTGTCCCTATGCTCAGAGTCTGTGTTGTTCAGAATCTATGTGTTCATTCCTTCAACAAATATGCAACAATACCTAGGATGTGGCAGGCATGGGGTGCAAAGGTGAAAAAGACTGCTCCCTGCTCTTGATGAGCTCAGTCTAGACCAGTGATTCTCAACCTTGGCTGCACATTAGAATCGCCTGGGAATCTTTTTAAAATCCTGATTTCTGGGCCTCATCCTCTGGAAATTCTGTTTCTTCGTTACTAATGTTGTGGCCCCACCCCGTAACAAAGAAACAGAATGAATCAATAAAAAAACTATGGTCTAACTGGAATCAATACTAATCATAACAACTAACACTTGCATAGCACTTACAATATGTCAAATGCTATTTTAAGTCCTTTCCACATATTAACTTATTCACTAATATTATCTTTATTTTAAAGATGAAGACACTGAGGCATGGGGAGATTAAGTGCTTTGCCCAGTGCTGTGCCAGTTAAAGTGGTAAAGCTCAGAAGTGAACCTCAGTAGCCAAGCTCAGGAGTCCATGGTCTTGCATCCTCATTTGTTGAAAGTTTTCAATATGCCAGACACTTCTCTACGTCTTCTACACATATTATTAAACATAAGTTTCCACACACACAAACTTATAGGGTAGGCCTATTATCTCTATTTTACAGATGGTAAATACTGAGCTTAGTCAAGATAGGGCAATGTGGAATAAAAGAATTATGTAAGGTGTTAAATTGTGCACTGTACGGTGCTATGAATGCCTCAGGGAGTAGATGCTCACAAGACCCTGGGTAGTCGGTAAAGAATGGATGGGAAAGAAGACACTTCAATTAAGTTGTGCAAGAGAGCTGATCCTGCACTGTATCCTACAGGGTACAGGATTACTATCCATCTATTAATAGAGAGGTAGTGTCGGATAGAATAAGCATGGGAACTGGATTCACAAAATTGATGTTGCTTCCCAGCTCCACCACTAGCTGTTCAGCCACTGTCTCCTATTGCCTTGTAGGGTAGTTGTCAGGAGAAAATCAGCACGGAATGAGAAGTCTGAGCACAAGACCTGGCATACTTAAGACTTGTATTACTAGGAAGACAGACAGTCAAGACTTCAGAGTAAAAGCAGAGACTTCTGGATGCTTGGCTGCAGGCAGAAGTAGAAGTTCAGAACTAATTCTGTTGAGAATAAAGGGCAGTAGAGTGGCTAGGTTCAGGCAGGAAAGACCACTCCCAGAGGTCACCTTGGTCAATCAGCTCCTGTTGGATTTCCTCCAGCTCAGCCAAGTCCATCGGCTCCTCCCACTGCAAGAGAAAGTGGGATCATCAGAGGTTTGAAGTGATAATCAGCTGACAAGCCCCACAATGATTCATACGTGGAGGTTGGCTTGAAGAACCCAGGTTTACCTGAGGAAATCAGTCAGTCCTGCCCTTCTGTAGACTATGCTGACAGTGGGGTAATGTGGTCATGCTGAGAAAGCATCAAGAAATGCCTAAACTACCCAGTGACAAAAGAATGGCACTTAACTGGGGGCAGATCATATAGGGCAGCAGCTAAGTATGTGGTTCTGCCAAGCTATGTGACCGCCAGAATGTTCCTAACCCCTGTAAACCTCAGTTTGGGCTTCTGTAAAATGGGAATAAAACCTAGCTGAGAAGGTTGTGAAGGTTATTGTGAGTACTAATTGTGATTATATAACACAAACATTTGGCTTACTATAGGACACATAAGAGATACTGAGTATGCATCATTATTCTAGAGAGCTTTGATGTTTTCAAAGCAGTTTCCCACATGTTTTCTTATATAGTACTCACAATACTGACATTATTGTCTTCATTTCATAAATATAAAAACTAAAGGCCAGAGAGGCAGCGTGGAGTTAAAAAGCAATATCAAAACCAGGATCAGAATTCCAGAGCTGCTGGCTTCCAACCCAGTGCTCTCCCGACACCTGGTAAAAGGTTTCTATACGCACTCAGCTCCCACCTCTGACTGAGATTAGAATCAGGAAGCTCCTGGAGACCTTCTTAAAAAGCAGGATTTCTAGCCTCATGACCACTGCATCAAAACGTCCAGGGGTGTAGCCAAGGAGTAACATTACTTTCTTTTTAGTTTCATAATTGAATATAATGCAATGATGCAGCAGGTCAACAGTCTGGTACTTAGGAACCATTAATCTAAAACAGACTAACGTTAAAGGTAGAAGAAACTGGGTTAAAGGCTGTTAGAATCCCAACTGTAGGTTTGAGAGTATATGGGTTTAGATGACTCGGGGAAATAGGCAGAGGGAGGACACTTCCTGTCCTCCCTGAAAACACATCCCAGCCTGACCTGAGCCTCTGGGCAGCTTTCCATCGAGTGCCAAGCATTCCATTCCTCTTCCATCAACTCTTGTGCGAGAAGGGTGCTCTGAGCCCTCCCTGGCACATTGCCTCCAGCCTGTCGGTATTTGTCCAGGAGCCTGTCCCGGCTGTTTCTCATTCTCTCCCAGGCATCCCTTGGAAGAAGGGAGGAAGGTGGGAGGGGGGAAGGAGTATGGGGAAGGGGGGAAGGGGTATGGAGGAGAGGGGGAGGGGGAGAGGGGAAGAGGTATGAGGGAGGGGAGAAGAGGGCAGGCAATTCCATAAAAAACAAACAAACAAACAATACCTCTTAGATTTCATTATTAAAACATTAAAGAAAACTTATAGACAAGAATTATCAACTACAATCCAAACTATTGTTAATTTTGCATATTCCCCTCTTGCCCTCATCCACATGTAGCCAGATGAAATTACAATACTTTGTTCGCATATTTCCAGGTCACCGTATTTCATGTTCTACCTTCAACGCCAGCTTCTTTAATGGTTGGATGATAACAGCTCAACACCCACTGTCCTGTTATACAAGACGTTTGGACTGCTTCCACATTCTTGTTGCTCTAGGTATGGCTGCAGTAGTCACCTAACTGTACAACAGTGTTTCTAAACTTGGGGCAATTTGTCCCCCAAGGGACATCTGGCAATGCCTGGACACATTGTTGGTTGTCATAACTCTAGTATCAGGGCTACTGGCATCCAGCAGGTGGAGGCCAGGGACTCTGCTAAACATTCCACAACGCACAGAACCACCACCCACAACAAATAACTGTCTTCCTCAAAATGTCAACGGCCAAGGTGAGAAACCCTGATGTCAACAGTCATTTCCAGCATCGGATTATATTCCTGGGCTACATCTACTACTTACGGGATTCCTGCAGTCCTAGGCAATGTTACAGGACGCACGCTGAGCTCAGACTAGGTCAGAACTAAGATGCGGTACAACTCTGCTAAGGCAGTAAGTGAGGCTCTCCTGAACAGACGCTCTATCTTGAATAGAAATAATTTCTCTCTTGCATGAGGTGCGTATACAGTACACAAAATGCCTTCTCTGCGCCCACTACCCAACAATAGCAGGTGCTGTTACTGTAGAGTGCAGAAGGGTGGCAATGGTCACACTTCGAATTTAAAACAAACCCAAATCCAAAACTAAGGGGCCTGAGGCTGGTCCGGCCCGGGCTAATCCCGCACCCAGGGGTCCAGGAATTCCGGGAGGCAGGCGGGCGATGGACAAGACTCAGATCTACAGGTGGGAAGACTTGAGTCCCAGGTCCACTTCCACCCGCCAGGCACTCCTGACACCTGCCTCACGCGGCGAAGGCACTGAGGAGAGCGGTTCCTGGAGGGATTAGGGGGATGACCACGGCCCGGCCAGCCAAAGCTTCTCAAATCCCACACTCACCTGCCTGAACGTCTCTTTCCACGGAGGCGAGCCCACCAATTTGTACATCGAGCGGTGCGGAGAACCAGACTGCTCTGCCATCTCCCCTCCGCGGGAGCAGCCTCCAGAAAGCCCCGCCCCTGCGGGCCCGCAGAACCTTGGGAGTTGTAGTTTCTGGTTGCTGATCGTATTACACGGCAGGGAATTCTGGGCAGTGTTCTACTGGCCGTCCCAATAAAGAGACAGCTTTGGGCAAACGAAGGATGGTTAATTGCGGGAGTGACATCCGTGAGGTTAACCCACCTGGACTGAGGAAGTTAAGTCTCGAGGAAAAGCTTTGAATATCTAGGTTTACCCAGGTGGAGGCGTCCAATAAGCAGTGAGATTCACAGGAGTAAGACTCTCTCTCAGGTTCTAGACTTTTCCGCGGCCCCAAAACTTGAAACCGGCACTGGCCGGTCGACTTTCTAGTCCCGCCCCCTGGGGCGTGACTGGCGATTGGCTATCCACTAGCGCTGCCGCTGCCTGATAGGCTGGCCTCACTTTATTAGCCTAGCCTCGTGCTTCCGGGCTGCCTGCTCGCTGATTCGCCGAAGCAGTGGGCGGCCGGCCGCGGATTGGCTGCGCTCAGCGGCGGGCTGAGCAATTGGGATGAGGGGAGCAGTTGGGCCAAGATGGCGGCCGCCGAGGGACCCTCGGGCGACGGCGAGCTGTGGCAGACCTGGCTTCCTAACCACGTCGTGTTCTTGCGGCTCCGGGAGGGACTGAAAAACCAGAGTCCAGCCGAGGCCGAGAAGCCGGCTTCTTCATCATTGTCTTCGTCGCCGCCGCTGCCGCCGCCGCCGCAGTTGCTGACGAGAAACCTGGTCTTGGGCCTCGGCGGAGAACTCTTCCTGTGGGACGGGGAAGGCAGCTCTTTCCTAGTGGTTCGCCTCCGGGGCCTCGGCAGCGCGGGGGAGGAGTCCTCCCTCTCCCAGTACCAGGTACGGCCCGGCTCCTCTTGGACATGACCCTCGTCCGGGATCCGAACTAGTTTTTTGTTTGTTTGTTCCCTCCCCATCCTGGCTATTTTTCGTCTTCTGTGAGGCGTGCCGTTCCAGTGTAAGCAGACAGACGTCCAGCCTCTGGGAGGGGCACGGTCTCTCTTTTATTTTCACTCCACCCTAACATGGCCACGTAACCTTCCGTAGCCCCTTTTTTGACCCGACACTGTGCCTGTCACAGTTGGAGGGACTCATGCTCTCAGGTGCGTGAGTTCTTGGGGCCCGGGAGGAAGGGAAGGACCACGTCAAGCTCAATAAATAGCGTCCGTTACGCAGGGCGAGGGGAGGGAGCCGGTGCGGTTGCTCTTTTTAGGAGGTTGGTCCTGAGAAACCTCAGTAATGATGTGACACTCAAAATCGTAGGGATAGTCCTAACTTCCTCTTGGGATTGTTACGAGCATCATCGGGGAATGGATTTGAAAGCACCACGTTTTGTGCCTGACACAGCAGAGGAATCCCCTGTTCCTTCATTTACTCTTTAGAAAATCAGGCCATCCCCAAGGTGGGAAGGGATTTTTTTTTGTTTTTGATAAGCCAGCAGCATGTGAAAGTGGGTGTGATCAGAAAGGACTCCATCCTGGCTGTAATCAAGCATGGCTTTCTGGAAATGTTCATGCTATAGGAGGGGCCCGGTGCTCGAATTCCTGCACCTGGGAAGGAACTGCGGGCTGCGAGGCTGGGGTGGGCACAGGGGTGGGTCTTGGCCCATCCTCTGCACCTGGTCCCTCCTGCGCAGCCCCCCCTCCTGCCGCTGGCCCTGCTGGCACCCACAGAGGAGCGATTGGGGCCTGGGGCCGGCACTGTCAGTGGGTGCAAGCAGTGGCTGCTGCCCCAATCGCTCCTCAGGAGCAGGGGGAGGGGGAGAAGCCCTCAGGGGCAATTGGGGCCGGCAGCCGCTGCTTGCACCTGCTGACGGCGCCGAGCGATTGGGACTGGTGCCAGCCAGCGGGTGCGAGTGGGGCCGGCAACAGCAGCAGGTGCGAGTGCCGGGCAGGAGGACCACAGCGCACAGGAGCAAAGAATTTTCAGTAACCACCAGAGGCTGGCCCGGATGACAGCGACTGGCACCTTGCCTTGGTCTGGCGCCCCCGCTCACCTGCTCCACCATCCCACTGTGGCCAGCGCCCACCATATTCCACGCACGCCCCCTGATGGTCAGCGCATGTCATAGCGACCAGTTCTTCGGTTGTTTCACCGTTTGGTCTATTTGCATGTTAGGGTTTTATATATGTATCTATACTAATAAAGAGCTAATATGCTAATGAATGGGACGCTGTAACGGGTAACAACCAGGTCATTAGCATATTAGCTGGGCGTTGCTCAGGAGACGGGGCGGAAGTGGGGA
>NW_005871474.1:190865-226122 GCF_000147115.1 Myotis lucifugus
CCTCACCAGTGCTTCATACGATACACCACTTGCACTCTGGGTGCCGTGCGGCCCACCTGCCAGGGGAAGGAGCACAGCGCAGCAGGCGGGAGGCTTCCACGCTCTCCTCCGGAGCCATGACGGGGCGGAGCCGCCGTGTTGCTCCGGAGACAGGGCGGAAGCGGGGAGGTGCCCAGAGAAGGCAGGACCAGCCTGGGGCGACTGGAGGGACTGAGGGGGCTTGAGAAGGCCAGAAGACTTGGGGGCTGGGCCAGGTACACTGGAGCTCTGCATGGACAGGTTCGGGTGTCAAGGCAGAGCTGCAGGTGAGTGGCTGATGCGTGATATTGTGCGCTGGGCTCCTAGTAGATAATAAAAGGCTAATATGCAAATCCACCAAACGGAGGAATGACCGGTTGCTATGACACGCACTGACCACCAGGGGGCAGATGCTCGACGCAGGAGCTGCCCCCTGGTGGTCAGTGCACTCCCACAGGGGGAGCACCACTCAGACAGAAGCAAGGCTCACGACTGGCGAACACAACAGTGGTGGCGGGAGCCTCTCCCACCTCCACAGCCGCACTAAGGATGTCCGACTGCTGGGTTAGGCCTAAGCTGTCAGTTGGACAGCCCCCGAGGGCTCCCAGATTGCGAGAGGGTACAGGCCGGGCTGAGGAACACCCCCCTTTCCCCCCCTCCCCCCGCCCCAAGTGCACAAATTTCATGCACCAGGCCTCTAGTTGGTAATAAACTGATTCTTTTAAAGATTAAAAACTAAAAAACTTGGCGAACATTGTAATGCCACATCTAATGTGTGGCATTGTCCGATTCTTGTTGATGAGAAATGATTTGAAACTAAAGAGGTGCTAGATATATTTTTGCAGTTTTGAAAATAGGTCACAGGTCTACAATCTACTAACTTTAATATTTCAGTTTACAAGAGTAACTTACAAGATGCTCAACACACAGTATTTCACTAGTACCCTACATTGCTGTGCAGCATTTGGCACAGTCATGAGTAAATTTTTTATATTTATTTATTGTCTACTTTTCTAGACAGTAAACACCAAGTCATGGCCTCTTTATGCCTTACTTATTTTCTTAGGTATTTCCAGTATTTCACTCAGCTCCTGGAACACATAAGCTCTCAGTAAATACTAGTGTTTGTCTGAATGACCCTCAATCTTCCAGAAGAGCCAAAACTCTGAGATAGGCAAAAAAGCAGCTTAGCATGAGTTGCAAGTTTAACAAAAGCTTAAGTGGTGCCTTAGAAACAAAACAAACAAAAACCCCTAAGTACTCTGATCGTCACAAGTGATTTAAGGTAATTGGATTGTGTGTAGCAGAAGAAAGGTGGCTTCTATTTGATGTGAGGTAGACTGTCAAAATCAAGTAGAAAGAAAATGGGGGCTGAGAAGATAGGGAAAAGAAGGAAAGAACCATGACAGGAGGAAAAACAGAATCAGCAAAAAGGCAACTAAAAAAACAACCAGGCTTATAGACATCAGTAATAATTAATAGAAATCTCATATTCACAACGTCTTGTCTAAAAGGACTTTGACTTAGTGGGATCCTTCATACATAAGGATAAGCAATATGTTGGCAATTTCATGGTTTATTACTGAAAGTAGAAAGAAAAGAAAAAGGCAACATGGTAACGAGAATAGGAAGAAGTGACGTTTTTTGAGGACATATGATGCCGAGACAAACACTTCCATACCTGCATAGGTAAAGCACCATTTTACTTCCTACAGAAATTCTTAAACCCATTCTCTATCTTATTGTACTATTTCTAATATAATGTAGTAATTATCATTTATTAATGCTTCTGAGTTCTTCATTTGTCTTCACTAAAACATATTGAGAGTGAGTTATATTATGCTAAAGATACAGAGAGGAAAGACAGATTCATAAGTAATTCATTCTTTTTTTTTTTAATATATTTTATTGATTTTTTTACAGAGAGGAAGGGAGAGGGATAGAGAGAGTCAGAAACATCGATGAGAGAGAAACATCAATCAGCTGCCTCCTGCACACTCCCCACTGGGTATGTGCCCGCAACAGAGGTACCTGCCCTTGACCGGAATCGAACCTGGGACCCTTGAGTCCGCAGGCCGAGGCTCTATCCACTGAGCAAAACTGGTCAGGGCTAAGTAATTCATTCTTAATATTCGTAGTTTGTATGGGATGAGCAAGTAAATAGATACTTAGAATGCAGGGTGATAAGACTGTAATAGAGGGTGCTATAGGAGTCAGTCCAGAAAAGATGCAGTCATCCCTGGGATATTTTGGGGGGAGGAAAGTGTATTGAGGCTTTCCTCCAAGAATGTGTTAGCTACCAAAAAAAAGGAAAATGAGGGCATTGCAGAAAGAGAAACACGTATGCAAAAGCAGAGAAGCATAATAATTACCTAGAAGTACAAGTTAATCTGAATGGAGTGTCAAGTACAAGAGGGGAATGGTGGAGAGTTGAGGCTGAAGTGGGAGGCTGGAGCTTGATTATAAAGAGGAAATTTATGTGCAATATTTATTTATCAAGGTAGGGAAATTTGATGCATTTTATAACATTCCAGTCAAAATGGTTAGAACTATTTCTTCAGTTAATGGCTCGAGTGTAATTATCCAGAATGCTTCATTACCCTACAGTTATGGAAAACTAAAGCAGTACTGTGCTTTCAAGTAATTGCCACATATATTTACATTAAAATTAAGTATTTTGACCAGTTTGCTTTAATTTCAGAGATTGCTTTGCATAAACCCACCCCTGTTTGAAATCTATCAAGTCTTACTAAGTCCAACACAACATCACATAGCACTTATAGGAATAAAAGGACTTATGGTATTAGAATTACCTAAAAGATGGGGGAAGAATTCTGAATTTGAAGGTGGAAAATCAACAGTGAATTGTAGGTAAGTTGTATTTCCATTTAGTTATCTTTTAATTTGTAATACATACAGAAAATTACTCAAGACCATTGGTTCTTAAGGTATGTTTACTGTGAATACTCCAGATGGTCTGCACATTGGCATCTTATAATAATGTTTATAGTATATGTGTGACTATACTTTTTATTCTTCCTGAATTATCACGTTGCTCTCTCAATAGAAGTCAGGCTATTTTTCAAGTAGGTAGAAATAAGGTGGTGTTTTTTTTAAATACATATTTTTATTGATTTCAAAGGGAATGGGAAAGGGAGAGAGAGAGAGAAACATCAATGATGAGAGAGAATCATTGATCCACTGCCTCCTGCACGCCCCCTACTGGGGATCGAGCCTGTAACCCAGGCATGTGCCCCGACCGGGAATTGAACCCTGACCTTCTAGTTCAGTGATGGCGAACCTATGACACGCATGTCAGAGGTGACAGGCAAACTCATTTTTTTGGTTGATTTTTCTTTGTTAAATGGCATTTAAATATATAAAATAAATATAAAAATATAAGTCTTTGTTTTACTATGGTTGCAAATATCAAAAAATTTCTATATGTGACACAGCACCAGAGTTAAGTTAGGGTTTTTCAAAATGCTGACATGCTGAGCTCAAAAGGTTCGCCATCACTGTCCTAGTTCATAGGTTGATGCTCAACCACTGAGCCACGCCCGCCGGGTGAGAAATAAGGTTTTTTGTTTGTTTGTAAAATATATTTTTATTGATTTCAGAGAGGAAGGGAGAGAGAGAGAGAGATAGAAACATCAGTGATAAGAGAGAATCATTGATGGGCTGCCTCCTGTAAGCCCCCTACTGGGGATCGAACCTGCAACCCAGGCATGTGCCCTTGACCGGAATTGAACCCGGCACCTTCCAGTTCACAGGCCGATACTCTGTCCACTAAGCCAAACCTGGTAGGGCGAGAAATAAAGTTTTTTAATAGCAGTTATTACCTATGAATCAGGCAGTTTGTTCATAAGTTCAATTAAGTTTTACTTTTGTATTATTTTTCAACAAACTCAGAAAAGTGAGAGTCTGAAAGATCTGTTGAAAAGAATATAAGATAGAAATCCACCTTTAGCTCTGTAATTTATAGGTTGGGTCCCTTTGAAGTATTTCTAAATTTCTATTTTCTCATTTCTACAATAGGAATGATAATATCTGCTCTTGTATTTTTCTTACAAGGTTACTAAAAAGATCAAATAAGGTAATATATCTGAAAAATACTTTTTATTTTGATTCTTTGATATTAATCGAGTAGGTGCTTTGAATACTCTCCTAGCAAGACTTAAGTGAAAGAAATTTGAAGGAAAGCAGAGCAAAGAGTGTTAAAATAGGTTTTTCTTTAGAAGGTTTTTCATCGAAGAGCTACAAAATGTTTTGGAAAATTGTTGTCTTTATTTTAGTACCACTCCAATTGCTGAGAGATTTTTCACCAGTTCTACCTCTCTGACTCTAAAGCATGCTGCCTGGTATCCAAGTGAAATGCTGGATCCCCACATAGTTCTGTTAACATCAGACAATGTAATAAGGTAAAGTTTATTTTTATGTCTTACAGCTTTGTGAATAGGGAAGTTCTGTTTCTGTTTTCCAGTTAATAGCTCAAGGTACCACTAAAGGGGTCCTTGGATGTTAGAATGCTTTGTCTGATGGCTGTTGTAGCCCCATTCTCAACATTCTAACTGCCCTAACTTACATGCCTTAATTACTGCTATTTCCTCTCAAAATCTTCCAGTCTCTCCTATCCTAATCTGACTTGTAAGCACTGATAAAATAATCTTCCACAAACTATTTTCTTTATGTCACCATTTTGGTGGTAATGTGACAGGAGAAAGAGAATATAATTGGGAATTGAGAGATTTGAATTCTTGTCCCAATGCCACTTCTGTTTTGAGATCTCAAGCTTCTTTATAGGGAGCATTAGTTTCCAGTTTATAAAATGAGCAGATTTAATCATTTCTAAAATCCCTTTCAGGTTTTGTACTCGATGATTAAATGCTCTAAAACTACAGATTTCTTTTATCAGTTAACTTTCTGTATCTGCCTTATGTAAAAAGTTGATGGGGAGATTCTACTAACTGAGATACAAATACCTCCAGTTTTATTTTTCTTAATCACTGCTTTTAACTGCTCTACCAAACCTTCCTTCTGTACTGAATGCTTGATCCCGTAATGGCACCTTATACAGATCTCATAGCTTTCTGGTTACTTTTAGGTATAAAAACTAAGTCTGTCCATTTAAAACTCCGATCTCAAATCTATTTCAAAACTATACTGGGCCTATCACAGGTCAGACCTTGAGGCATCTGAAATGAGTGGAGAGGGCATGATCTGCTCTTTGACTCACCTTGAGGTAGGGGTGAAGTATAAGGAGGGGGCTGCCTCCTCTGGGTGTAACTCCTTGATAGGGGGAGTAGGAAGCATGGGGTAGCTGAGGCAAACATCTTACCTAACTGTTTATCTGTCAGTGATGGGGCAGAAGGGTGGGGGACATATCCCTGATCCTAGATTAATTGAGTTCCACCTGCTGCTGGTGGCCTGTTGATGTGCTAGTCTCTGCACCAACGGGGTGTATGTGTTTTCTGGGGCAGCTCCCTCCATCATTAAGGAGCTGTCTCCCATTGGCTCTATTAGCTGTCCATGCCCTGAACCCACTCTCAAGAGTAGCCCCAAACTTGATATTCCTCCCTTCTCTACTTAAACTTTTTGGTCGTTCATATGGAGTCATGGTAACTGCCAAGATCCTTTTCCTTGCCCTCCAGGGACCACAGAGAACTGGGCATACTATCCCATGGTCCTTTCTTATGCTGTGCCAGCCTCCCTCCTTCAGATATGTTCATATTAGATACCACATAGTGATCACATGCCCCCAACCCTAGGATATGGAATGTCAGTTTTGCCCAAGAATTCCCTCTGTGGCCTGTAGTTTTCTGCAACACATCTGGCATTCAACTCAAATGAGATACTGATCTCCCTTTATTACAGGCACTCCTAAATCTCACTTTCTCTTAGAGCCTTCCCTGTCCACCCATTTGGTTTTGGAGTTGGGGATAAAGAAAGAAGGAGGGATTACCTCCCATTACAAATATTGTTCTGTACTCCTAAGGACTCTTGACACCCTCTGTCTTAGTCTTTTATGTATGCTGGAAAAGAAGACAGTGCGAGATAGTATAGTCTAGGCCAGTGATGGCGAACCTTTTGAGCTCGGCTTGTCAGCATTTTGAAAAACCCTAACTTAACTCTGGTGCTGTGTCACATATAGAAATTTTTTGATATTTGCAACCATAGTAAAACAAAGACTTATATTTTTGATATTTATTTTATATATTTAAATGCCATTTAACAAAGAAAAATCAACCAAAAAAATGAGTTTGCCTGTCACCTCTGACACGCGTGTCATAGGTTCACCATCACTGGTCTAGGCCTTCCTCACTTAAGCCTTAAAGGAAGTATCTGACCTCAATTATTAAAGGTTCTTTTTTAGACATGGGGTATTTAGCACTTCTCTTTTCCTAAGCTGTGTATTTTGTTGACAATTTCAGGGCAACAAGAAATTCCCACAATGTCTGTTGCATTTACTTTTTCACTATTCCCCATTACAATATATACTGTTTTGTGCTTATGTATATTTTGAAGTCAATAAAGTTTATAGGAAGACCACAATGAATGTGTGTTCAACTGGATCAAATTTTCATTTAAAATAGTTATTAGATGGTATTTTATTGGTAATGGAACAGACTAAGTTTTAAAATCCTTAGTGGGTCAGACAAAATAAGTGATTAATTTTGTTAATTTGTAAAAAGACTTCGTAAGAGACATTGGATTTCTAATAATATTACAGACCTTTTGAAAATTCTTTCTCCTTTTAACAGTAGCCATATATGCTGTGAAAATTTAAGTTATTTTAAATTAAAGTGATTTGGTAAAAATCTTTTTTTCAGTTTTAAACTTTCCTTGAGAAAATAGGGATGGCGTGATAGTTTTTATATCACAGAAACATGTATTGTAGGCTACACGTCACTCACTCTGCTGGTCAAAATAGTGAGATGTAGTTCCTTCTCTAGTGAGATTTGTTGTCTAACAGGCCGAGGAAGATGGGTATATTTGAAGGGAAGCTGGCAAACTTAGGGGCAGTAGTGAGATGACTAGACAAGGTAAGTATGGCTAAGGATTTAGGATGGAAGAGACAGGTGCAATGCCATGGAGTAGGCTAATAAAGAGTTTGGGTAAGGATGGAGAATATTTCTTCAGGTCCCAAGGAAACCTCCTAATGTTAAAGAACAAATGAAGTACCTACTTTGTCAGTAACAGCAAGATCTTTGACAAAGAAATGGTTGTGATAACTGGTAGGAAAATTCTCAAGAACTGACTAGATGTAGAAGAAAAGACAATTTTGGGAAATGAAAGAGAATTTTAAGTGCTGGCTTCCTTCTCTTTTGATTGTTAGAATTTACTCTCTACGTGAGCCCCAGACACCCACTAAGGTCATCGTACTTTCAGAAGCAGAAGAGGAAAGTCTAATACTCAATAAAGGGTAAGTTTTTATTTGTGTCATGATATGCTTTTCAAATTAGGTTATTGAGGTTATAAATGCAATTTTAATAGAGATTGCAAATTTTCCAGGGGTGACTTTAGCATGCTTTTGGTAAGGTGAGAAATAAGCAAAAGTAAGCAATGTGACTAAATAACAAGAAGTTACAAATCTGAATGTCTTTGTAACTACTAGCTTGATATGTTTTTCAAGAAAGTTTGGAAATGTGAGTGGCTGAAACTGACTCCATGTTGTATCTTGAATAATAGAATAAATTTTAATATTGCAAAGTACAGAAAAGGTGAAAGGTGAGAGTGTTGGGGTAGAGGCCTACCAGCTATTCACTCAGCCGATTGCTGAACTCCCAGACCAGCAACTAGTATCCCAGAACCTGGAGTGGAACATAGATAGCCCTTCTGATTCCCCTGTGACCCTGGCTTTTATGTTTTCTTATCCACTACAGAGGCAAGTTCCTGGCTACTTTGACCACTAACCCAGTCACTCTTGAACTCACAAACCCGATTCCTCTGGCCTCCTGATCAATCTTTCTGGTGATTACCACACATGATCACCTACAGTGTGTCTTTGTCTGTCAGACTTACTTCACTTAGCATAATACCCTCTCAGTTCTTCCATGTTGTTACAAATGGATTTCATTCTCTTTTTATGGTCGAGTGATATTCCATTGTATATATGTACCACAACTTTTTCATCCATTTGTCTATTGATGGGCACTTGAGATGCTTCCATATCTTGGCTATTACGTATGTACATAGGGGTGCATATATCTTTTTTGGTTTCTTTAGATAGAAACCCAGAAGTGGAATTGCTGGGTTTTTATTACCTTTTTTTTTTTTTTTTTGGTACTATTTTAAATTTTTTTAGGAACCTTCATACTCTTTTCCATAGGGACTGCACCAATTTGCAATCCTACCAACAAGGCCCAAGAGTTTTCTCCACATCCTTGCCTACACTTGTGGTTTATTGATTTTTTTGATGATAGCCATTCTGACAGGAGTGAAGTGATAACTCATGTGGTTTTAATTTCTCTGTTAATTAGTGACATTGAGCATCTTTTCATATGTCTGTGGGCCACCTGTATGTCATCTTTGGAGGGTTTGTTTAGGTCCTCTGGCATTTTTTAAATTGGATTTTTTTTTTTGTATTATATGTTAAGTTGTAAGAGTTTTTTATAAATTTGCGATATTAACCACATATCGTATGTATCTGGCTAATATCTTCTCCCAGTTGGTAAGTTGTCTTTTTGTTTTGCTTGTTTCCTTTGCTGTGTAAAAACTTTTTAGTTTTCCCTGGCCAGGTGGCTCAGTTTGTTGGAACATTGTTTGGTATACGAAAGGGTAGTGGGTTTGAGTCCTGGTCAGGCCACATACCTAGGATGGGGGTTAGATCTCCCTGGTCGGAGAGCATGCAGGAGGCAACCAATCTATATTTCTTTCTCACATTGATATCCCCCCCACCCCACCCGTCTCCCTTCCCTTCTCTCTCTTTCCCTCCCCCTTCCTCCCTCTCTCAAATCAATTTTTTAAAAAAAGTATCCTCAGGTGAGAATTTAAAAAAAAACCTTTTTAGTTTAATGTAGTCCCATTTGTTTATTTTTTCTTTGTTTCCGTTGTATCAAAAAATATATATATCACTAAGAGCAGTGTCAGAGAGTTTACTGCCTATGTTTTCTTCTAGGAGTTTTATGGTTTGGGGTCTTAATGTAAGTCTTTAATTCAGTTTATTATTGAACTGATGTTTGGGAATATTAAGAGCACAAATTGGGGTGTGTTCCTTCACAGAGGATTTTCATCAGCTTCTACTAGGAGTTAGAGGTTGCCACCAACCTGGGATCACTTTGATTCTCTTTGATAGCCCCAGAATTGAAAGTTTCAGTTAAATGATTCTAATGTCTTACAGCAGCAGCTACTTCAGTTTCAGTGTGTCCATCTCCACAATAGGGAAGTAACTGCCTCTGGGAGGGGATAGGCCCTGTTGTGGTGTCAGGACATTTTCTCCCCTGCGGTGCTTCCATAGCTTATACCTTCTTCTGACAGACACATGTCTAGATGAGAGGCAAGAGAGCCATGCAGCTGTTCAGAGCTTTGGCTCTGGTGTCAACACAACTAGCTTCTAATCTCAGCTCTTCCACTTGTCAGCTGTGGCATTTGAGCAAATTATTCAGTTGCATTAAGCTTCATTTCCATAACTATTCCACAGATATAAAAAATAATAATAGTCTGATTCCAAATCTTAGCTATTGTAAATTGTGCTGCTATGAACATAGGGGTGCATATATCCTTTCTGATTGGTGTTTCTGGTTTCTTGGGATATATTCCTAGAAGTGGGATCACTGGGTCAAATGGGAGTTCCAGTTTTAGTTTTTTGAGGAAACTCCATACTCTTCTCCACAGTGGCTGCATTATGCTAAGTGAAATAAGTCAGAGAAATATAAATATCACATGGTCTCACTCATTTGTGGATTATAATGAACGACATAAACCAATGAACAAAAATAGATCTAGAGACAGAGAAGCATCAATCAGATGCTCAAACCTCAGAGGGAAGGCAGGGGAGGGTGGGGCTAAGGGGGAGAGATCAACCGAAGGACTTGTATGCATGCACATAAGCCTAACCAATGGATATAGACACTGGGGGGTGAGGGCATGAGTGGGGGTATGGGGGGACAACGGGAGGATAAGGACACATTTGTAATACCTTAATCAATAAAGGGAAAAAAATTTTTAAAAATAATAAGCTAGGGTAGCAATACTTATAACAGACAAAAAGTAATAATAATAGTGCTCATTAGGATTATTGTGCAGAATAAATGAGATTATGCATTAAAAGTACTTAGCATGGGTCTTGGCACAGATAAGTCCTTATTAATTGATACCAATTATCATTATTAGATAGATAATTAGAAATATTACTAAATTTGATAAGTTCCCACTAAGTTTTAATGGCTTGGAAGTTTAAGTCTCTTTAATTTCTATGTCTGTCTGTTCCCATTTATTGTCTTAATTTTTTAGTTTAACTCACGCAGTTCTTTTATTCTGGATATTGGGATTTCTCATTTTTAGCTTCCTGATAACCATATATATACCTTTCCATGTGATAAAAAAAAACTATGATATGGTACTTATAATACCTTACTTAGAATGATGTTGATTATCATCTGTATGAAATTGTGGTTTTATTTTAACCATATTCATTAACCTTGTATTACTCTGGAATCTTTTTGAATAATCAATTACACTAAATTTTAAAATTATAAAAACAGCATGTTTTATCATTTATCTTTTCTGATTATAAAGATAATGTATAGCCCTAACCGGTTTGGCTCGGCGGATAGAGCGTCGGCCTGCGGACTCAGGGGTCCCAGGTTCGATTCCGGTCAAGGGCATGTACCTTGGTTGAGGGCACATCCCCAGTGGGGGGTGTGCAAGAGGCAGCTGATCGATGTTTCTAACTCTCTCTCCCTCTCCCTTCCTCTCTGTAAAAAATCAATAAAATATATATTTTTTAAAAAAGATAATATATATTTATTATAGAAAATTGGGAAAACTATAGTGAAGTATTAAGAAAATGAAATCTTTTGTAGTCTCCTATTGTCTGAACTCAATATAGCAACCAGAGTGATACTTTGGGTATAAATCAGATCATTCTATTTTCTTGCTCTCCACACTCCATTGACTGCCCCCTCTCCAGCTTCATTTCTCCCTCTGTGCCTTGGCTCTCTAACTTTAACCACCTTGGTCTCTTTGCCATTCCTTAGACACCATTAACCACCTTCCCACCTTAGAGCCTTGCATGTGTCCTTCCCTCTGCCTCAACTGCTCCTTCCCTACGTAACCCAGATGTGCTCTGTTGCTTCCTTAAAGTCTCAAGTATCCTCTTACCAGAATCCTTTCAGACCACCTCCTCTAAAAAACAGCACCTCCATCAATAACCTCTTACCCTCCTTTATTTTTCTTCATAGCATCATTTTCTGACTTTGTGTTATGTGTTTACTTCTCTGTTGTAGGTCTCTATTACTAAAGAGCAGGTCCTTGTTTAATTCACTGGTGTATTCCTAGAACTTGCAACAGAACCTGGCACAGAGCAGATACTTAGTAAATATTTGTGGAGTAAATGCATCCTACTATTCAGGTGTAACTATTGATGTTTTCATGTTTTCTTCCTGTTTCTTATTTGTGTTTGTGCATATCTCTATGTGTATATTTTTATTATTTGTGTGTCTTTATAATTAAAGTAGCATTATATAATTTTATGGCCTTCTTCACTTAATTTTATGAGGATTTTCCAATGTTGCTTCACATTCTTTATAATCATAGTTTTTTGGTATTCTCTATTGGTTGACTACACTTCCATCCCATCTCCTATTATTGGACATTTTGATTTTTTTTTTCAACAAGTTGGTTTTTAAATCTCTTTTCAGGAGGGCATATACTGCATCTCTAGGAGAAACAGCAGTTGCATTTGACTTTGGGCCATTGGCAGCCATCCCGAAGAATATTTTTGGACAAAAAGGCAAAGATGAAGTAGTGGCATACCCACTGTACATCTTATATGAGAATGGGGAGACTTTCCTTACATATGTTAGTCTGTTACACAGGTAAGTTGAGGAGGTGACCCATCTAAATGAAAGCCCAGCTTGTGCTCCAGTAGAGATTGTCATAGTTCAACTTATTTACTTATTTATTGTCATAGTTGGAGTTATTTATTTATTTATTTATTTATGTGTTTATTGCCATGGTTTGATGTGGGATCTGTTTTTGAATTGTGGAAGGTGTTGCTTGGCTTGCACCATTTGGAGAAAGATCTGGTACAGATCATAGGACCTTTCATTTATTCATATTAATATGGGAAAATGCGATAGTATTCTTGGATAATCACTTAAGATAAGACTGAATTTGTTTTCACAAAGTGTAGTCAACCAAAAAAGCATTTATTGTGTATCATATATGAACAATATATTGTGGGGGTGGTTAGACATGGTAATCTGGTGTCTTATGTCCCAGCTGTGGGAAAAAGACATACATACACAAGAAAAGATAATTACCACATCAGTACAAATACAGTAAGAACCCAGAAGAAAGAGAGATTATTCTGATTGAAGAAGTTACAGAAATTTTCATAGAGAAGCACTGATGTTATGTGGGACTTAAAGGTCTAATGCGGGATTAAATGAAGCATCAAGAAAGGGTAAGAGCATTTTAATTACCGGGGAAGCATGAAGTGTAGAGTATGAAAGTAAAAAATGCAAGTGTCATTCAAGGTTCAATGAGACATTTGGGGCTAGAGGAGAGGATTCTGGTAGGGAAAATTAAATGATAAAGCTAGAAATATCTGCCAAGGGAGAAGTTGATGGATTTAAACACTTAGTTAAGGAATGTGGGTCTTTTCTGTAGGAATGGGGTAGTAAGAATGTAGTGATGGTTTCTCAGCAGGAGAAGATAAAATAATTGGTTAGGGAAGGGACTGGAGCAGAGAGACTTTTTTAAAATTTTTTTTTTTTATTACTAATTTCAGGGAGAGGGAGAGAGATAGAAACATCAATGATAAGAGAGAATCATTGATCCGCCACCTCCTGCACGCCCCACACTGGGATCGAGCCTGCAACCCAGACATGTGCCCTGATCAGGAATCAAACCATGACCTCCTGGTTCATTGGTCGAAGCTCCAACACTGAGCCACACTGGCCAGGCATTTGTTTTTGTTTTTCAGAGAGACTTTTAAAGAAGCTGTTGTAAAATTTATCTTAAAAGTCTACAAGAGTTTGAACTGCGATGGTTGTAATGCAAAGGGAGAAATGAACATAGCAGATACTACAAAAGAAGGATCAATAAGACTTAGTTATTGTTTGGATATGGTAGTGAGCCATTAATAAATACTGAGATCAGGAAGGGCAGCTAATTTGGGGGAAAGAGGACATAATAGAATTGTACACCTGAAACCCATATAATTTTATTAACCAATATCACCGCAGTAAATTCTTTTTTTTTTTTTAAGTAGTTACAGGGAAGAGAGAGAGAGAATGCAAAATTATAAAGATGAGAAAAACTAAAGAGCTTGATAGATTGCAGAATGGTAAGGCTTCACTACTAATTGCATTTTCCTTGACAGAAGTATTCTCTGCCTTCCACACATGATCTCTCTCAGGAGACTTGTGTAACATTATTACTCTCTCCCTCATTTGTCTACACTATGATCTACCTAATAATCTTATTCCCAAACCTAAAAGTCATCTACATTATCTTACATCAGTCCAGTTCCAACATTCTATTGATTTTAACATGAAAATTTCTTGATACATCCTTCTCTCTATTCCCTTGTCCTTCCTTCAGACCCTCATCATCTTCTGCCTGGGTCCTTCTTAAAGGTTCTCTCCATGTCATTCTCCTTACTACTCTCACTACCAGATGAATCTTAGTAGAGTGAAGCTCCATCCCTCTTGATTTAAACCTCAAGCGACACACTGTCCCCCAGCAGATAGACTCTGCGCTCTCTAACATGCCATAGAGATCATCTGCTTTGTAAGCCAGTCCTGAAAATCTGCTTCACTTCTTTGTTGCCTTAGACTTTGTACTTCGCCTCCCATCACACTAAGCTCAGTTTCCTTCTTGCTAATTCCTTGTCTTTCATGCCTCAGGACTTTGTATATGCTGCTCCTTAGCTTGGGGTGTTTACCACCCCTTCCCAGAATATACTTTCTCCACTGATCTGACTGTGATGCCATTTTTATACACCTCACTTTTTTTGTACCTTTCTGTATTTCTCAGTAAAGCTTTTGTTACACTTACTAGTATCACATGGTAGAGTAATTCTGGTTAAATGTCAGTTCTGTGGGGGTGTCATGTAGCTCTCAGTAAATGTATTTATCTAATTCAATTAAATATGTGGGTCTGGAGCCCCGAAGATAAGCAACATTTCAGAAGAAAAAAGTTGAGAGTCATCAGAACAGAGATAATAGTTAATGGTTTAACATGCTGTCATGTATGTATATTTTGAAAAGAGAATAAAGCTTACAGCACCAATATTTTTTCACCCAAATATGTTTCACTCTTTCTGTAGCCCTGGGAATATCGGAAAGCTGTTAGGTCCATTGCCTATGCATCCTGCGGCTGAAGATAACTATGGTTATGATGCTTGTGCTATACTCTGCCTACCCTGTGTCCCCAACATCTTAGTGATTGCTACCGAGTCAGGAATGCTCTATCACTGCGTTGTGCTGGAAGGCGAAGAAGAAGATGACCAAACAGTAAGTCAGCCTAGTGTGTGTGCACATTTGTATCTCTGGCACCTAGTTTACATCCTGTACCAACATAAATGCTTAGATGAGGAATTTCATTTGTTATCTGACACCTCTATATATTTTGGTTATTGAACGAAGTTAATCTTAAAAATTTAAATGGGAAGAAGTTAGAAGGTGCCCAACTTACTTGATCCACCAACCTACATATTTCTTTCTTAACTCTACCAAATTGGCAATCTTCGGTGACAAATATAAAGAACTTTGAGTCACTGATTTAGCTCTTCTCTGAACTTGCTTATTCCTGTCTTTCTAAAAGAAGGGAGACTTTTTTCTCTTTGAAGACTATAAAGACACTGTCAGAATAGGGGGTGGAATTAAGAATTTGAAAGCACTATTTGATCCAGCTTTTTGCTTTTGTTTTTCATTGTGTACATTTTCACATAGACATGAAAGACTAAAAATAGGCTTTTTTTTACAGTCAGAAAAGTCCTGGGATTCCAGGACCGACCTCATTCCTTCTCTGTATGTGTTTGAGTGTGTGGAGTTGGAGCTTGCCCTGAAACTGGCGTCTGGAGAGGAGGATCCCTTTGATTCCGACTTCTCTTGTCCAATCAAACTTCACAAAGGTAAAGTATTTTTTTCAATTACAGTTTACATTTTATTTATTTTATATTAGTTTCAGGCGGTTAGAAAAGACACCACACCCGCCCCTAATAATTCTAGTACCCAATTGGCACATAGTTATTACAATATCATCATTATTATTTATTTTTCTGTTTACATTTTTAAAAATTGATGACAGTATTACGGAAGCCCCCCAGGTTCCGGCCTTTGCCCCTGTCCACCCAGTCTCCCTTCCTCCACCTTAGACCTTCCCTGCACTATTTTCTGTGTCCATAAGTTATACATATATGCATACACTAGTATATTCTTTGGTTAATCTCTTCCCATCCCTCCGCCCCCACCTCCCATTTGAGATCTGTCATTTTGTTCCATGCATCCATGCCTCTGGACCTATTTTGTTCATCAATTTATTTTGTTCATTAGATTCCACATATAAGTGAGATCGTGTGATATTTATCGTTCTTTAACTGGCATATTTTGCTTAGCATAATAATGTCCAGGTCCATCCATGGTGTCACAAAGGGTAAGAGCTCTGTCTTTTACAGCCACATAGCATTCCATTGTGTAAATGTACCACAGCTTTTTTTTTTTTAAAGAATAGTTTAAAAAACATTGATTTTTAAGAGATAGAGGAATGTAGAGCAAGAGAGAAACATCCATCTGAGAGCGTAACATTGATCAGCTGCCTCCTGCACACCCTGTACTAGGGATCAAGCCCATAACCTGGGCATGTGTCATTGACCAGGAGTCAAACCGGCAACCTTTTGGAGCACGGGATGATGCTCAACCAACTGAGCCACACCAGCCAGGGTGTGTACCACAGCTTTTTTATCCATTCATCTACTGATGGGCACTTGGGCTGTTTCCAGATCTTAGCTATTATAAATAATGCTGCTAGGAATATAGGGGTGCATATATCCTTTCTGATTGGTGTTTTGGAATTCTTACGATATATTCCCAGAAGGGGATGTCTGGGTCAAACAGCAGTTCCATTTTTAATTTTTTGAGGAACCTCCATACTGTTCCACAGTGGCTGCACCAGTCTGCATTCCCACCAACAGTGTACTAGGGTTCCCTTTTCTACACATCCTCGCCAGCACTTGTTTGTTGCTTTATTAATGGTAGCCATTCTGGCAAGTGTGTACAATATTATTGATTATACTAGAGGCCCGGTGCATGAAATTCATGCACGGGTACGGTCCCTAGGCCTGGCCTGTGATGAGGGCCGATCATGTTCCCCACCCCCCCACCTCCCTGCCTCCTCCTTCCCTGGCTCCCTCAGCACCCCGCCGCTGGTTGCCTACTATGTTCCGTGCCACCCCCCGGTGGTCAGCGCACATCATAGCGAGCGATCGAACTCCCATTCTCCCGGTCAAACTCCCTAGGGGACACTTTGCATATTAACCTTTTATATATATAGATTCCCTATACTTTACTTTAGATACTCATGACTATTCTATGACTACCAATTTGCTTTTCTTCATCTCCATCTTTTTCACCCATCCCCCTCCCCTCTGGCAACCCTCAGTTTATTCTCTTTATCTATGAATCTGTTTCTGTTTTGTTTGTTCTTTACAGTCCACATCTAAGTGAAGTCATACAGTATTTGTCTTTTTCCGCCTTACTTCACTTAGCATAATACTCTCTCAGTCTATTCATGTTGCCAAAAATGGTAAGATTTTATTCTTTTATGGCAAGTAATATTCCATTGTATTTATGTACCACATCTTCTTTATTTCATCATCTATTGATGGGCATTTGGGTTGCTTTCATATCTTGGCTATTGTAAGTAATACTGCAGTGAACATAGGGGTGTATATATTTTTTCAAATTAGTGTTTTGGCTATTCACTAAATTTAATTCTTTTATTTTATTGTATTTATACTAAAACTGTCATAGACTGTCCCTGTATAATTTATTTGTTCTGTGGTTCCAGGCTTTAAAAATTAGACTGGCTTCTTTTGTCCTTTTAGTCATATATTACTCTTTAGATCCAAGAAAGACTGAGCAAATTTTCCAAGTTTGAAAATAGTGGTCTTTAGTCTGGATCTACCCACATTTATAACAGTGAATTTTTCCTGGTTCAGTCAAAGGTAGATATTTCATGCTTCAAATACTTAAGGATATACAAACTTTAATAAACTTTAAAAAATCAAATTATAATATACTGATATTAAGATAGCTCTTTAAAATATCTTTCATTTTTTAGAACACATCTTGTTATAATCAGATCCAGTTTGAATGTTACCCTTTTTATCTTTTGTTTTAATTTACCTGGTTGGTTCCAGATCATTCTGGCAACTTATCTCTGTTTACCTAGGGAGGTCTTGGATAAACAGATGAGACAGTTAAAGAGCATGTTGTTCAGAGTGGCTGAGTGGAAAGAGAGTGTGACTAGAAGTCTGGAGTGTCCTAGGTTTTAGTTACAGCTCTAACATTAATAGGCTCTATAGTAGTGGACATTTACTCAACCTTGGTCTTCAGTTTTCTCGTCTGAAAACAACAGGGATAACATCAAATGATCTTTAAGTTCCCTTCTAACACAAAAATTCTGTAATTTTATTTGCCCCTCCACCCTTTCTCAGTCTCCTCTAGATCTTGTCTTCTCAGTGAAGAAGGAGGAACAAAAGCTTATTCAGCCTGGAATAACTAGGTGTATCTTTCAAAATTTTCTTCTGTGCAGTGTGGAGAGAGGGAGTTCAGTCTTAGAGCAGCCTGATTTAATCTGCTTAGAGTCCCACTAACCATTTTGGGTAGGTTTGGTAATAATGACTTTGACTCTGTATTAAAGTATAGCCAAAACATTTAAGGGGTCTTTATATAATAAACCAGGAAAGAGAACTCATTGGGTATGTCTAATTAAACAGTATTGGGAGAGATAGTCTAAATATATTAAGTCTTGGAACTTTGCTTTATAGATGAGGAAATTGAACCTATAAGGTAAAGTAATATAAACTAATTGGTTTCCTTATAAAGCTACATATGTGCCCTGGCCAGCTAATTCAGTTTGTTAGTGTCATCTTGATACACCACGGTTGCGGGTTCAATCCCTAGTCAGGGCACATACAAGAATCAACCAGTGAATGCATAAATAAATTGAGTAACAAATTGATGCCTTTTCTCTCTCTCTCTCTTTCTTCTCCCCCCGCCCCCAAAGTCAGTCAATTTTTTAAAAGTTAAAAAAAAGGTACAGATGTGTATCTTTGGGAAATCTTAAATGTAGGCATTGTTATCGTAGTTCTTCTGAGAATTAACATTCTCATATGTGAAACTAATTCTTGACTTGTTCATAATTGTATGTAAGGTATATTACAATCACTGAAACATTCATATTTTTAATGACATAAGTGAAATAACTACATATAACATGTTGGGGGGTATCTAAATTTCCTACTTCAGATATTAATGTTACCTTTTTTCATAACAGATTCCTGTTACATCCCAATATTAACATTTTTCTGACTTTAGCACAACAGACACATTTTGAAATGCCATTCTACACGATAGCAGACCTGATGATTTGAGCCTTACGTCTCAAGTATGGGCAGATGAAAAGAAGCTTTTCAATATTTATTGTTCAGAGAAATGATTGCCATAGACCAGGAATTTTTAAACTTCTTACAGCACAATGCTTTTTTCAGAGTATTATGCAGAACCCCAGCATATAAAACAAGATAATAATAATTTAACATCCACTATACAACATGTACATACTATAAAGTCAACAGTAAGAAAGTGAGGCTGTCTGATAAAAGAAATTTTTAATTTAGGGGCTTATGGATGACAGTTACCATCTTAAATCAGCTTTAGTGTATACTTATTTCTATATCTTGATTTAGTTATCTACTATTTTTAAAATCTTGAGTCACAGAAATATATATATATATATATATATATATATATATATATATATATATATATATGGCTAATATGCTAAGTGTTCGTCTGGGTAATGATGTCATGTAGCAACGCCTGGCTTCCTCTCCCTAGCGACAACTAGCCTCCTTGGAGTTTCTTCAGCCCAGGAATATGACTTGCTTTATAGCCAGGTACAAATATTTCACACTTTAACCAAATGTCTGTGAAGCATTTTCCCGTGCCTCATCTCATTTGATCCTCACAGAAGTCTTGGAGTAGGTAGATAGGAGACTCAGTAGAATCCTATTTTCTTTTCATTAGCCAGAAAACAGAAATTTAGAAAGTTTAGAAACTTGACCCGACTGAATAGAAGAAATGATGGACCTTGAAAATGACTTCAGGTTTTCTCACTGCGCAGAATATAGTCAAACACTGCTGCAGTTAAATATTTTACCCTTTGTTCTCCCTGCGTGATCTACAATAATAATCTGCTTTGTGTTGATATTTACTGCTGTGTTGCTGACAATTACCTGAAAGAGAAGTTGGGGTGCTTCACTGGGCTGGAAAAAGTTTAGCTAAATCAGAAAGCAGGTCTAATTAAGCAAGTTTATTCTATATCTATAAAAGGCTAAGTTGACTAGTGCATGTGCAATACATATAAAGCTCTCACTGGCGTAAATTGCATGCGTGTGTTTCCATCTCTCATTGTTGATCATGAATTTGATTGACACTTCTATTATAGAGAAAGGGCGAATAGCGATATTAAAATATTTCTTCTAATTAATTTCCTTTAAATGTGCATAAATTCGTGCACTGGGCCACTAGTTTGTAAATAATAATCAGTATTTAAGAGCTCCTCTTTTAGTCTCAGAATGGTCTTACTAATACTAGGGCTCAAAAGAAGTATAGAAAATTTCATTAAAATTACATAACTGATCATATAATTTTTTTTTTAATTTATTGATTTTTTACAGAGAGGAAGGGAGAGAGATAGAGAGTCAGAAACATCAATCAGCTGCCTCCTCCTGCACATCTCCTACTGGGGATGTGCCCGCAACCCAGGTACATGCCCTTGACCGGAATCGAACCTGGGACCCTTCAGTCCGCAGGCCGACGCTCTATCCACTGAGCCAAACCGGTTTCGGCGATCATATATTTTTTAAAATATATTTTTATTGATTTCAGAGAGGAAGGGAGAGGGAGTTAGAGAGAAACATCAATAATGACAGAATCATTGATTTGCTGCCTACTGCACATCCCCTACTGGGGATCGAGCCTGCAACCTGGGCATGTGACCTTGACCGGGAATCAAACCTGGGACCCTTCAGTTCACAGGCTGGTGCTCTATCAACTGAGCCAAACCAGCTAGGGCACAGCTGCTCATATTTTTTAGTATAAATATAAGTGATTGTCAAACAAAAATTGGAAGTAGAACTTAAAATAAACTTAAAAATTATCTGTGGATCAACATTATCAAGACAAGTAAAGCTTTACCTTTCATACCTGCCTTACTGTCTTATGACAGAACTATTTACTAACCAGTTGTACTGAAGTCTTTTAGTGTACCTGTACTATAGGAGTGCACTTGCTTCACCAATTTCATGTAAGTAGATGTATGCATAAGTTTTCTGCAGACCTATCCTAGTCATTTTATTTTGAACACCTGTAAATAAATGCACAAAAATAAACAGAAAGGCATAAATGATTACCTGGTAGCAAGTGTTTATATTTTGGTGAACTCTATTGTGTTAATATTTAGAAAATAATGCATTTGCATTGTGTTTATTCATCATACTTTTTAAAACACCTAAAATATATTTGAAAGTTAAATTCAGATTTTAAAATTTCAAAAACCCCCTAACATAGTGTCATAATAAAAATGTCCTGTTGATCTTCCATCATTTTCATCAGAAAACGTGTTTTGGGCTGCTGGGGTGAATATTTTCAGTTTTCCACTGGCTTTCTTTATATCATTAATGATTCCATTTGCAGATCCCAAGTGTCCCTCAAGATATCACTGTACTCATGAAGCTGGTGTACATAGTGTTGGACTAACTTGGATTCATAAACTTCATAAATTTCTTGGATCAGGTGAGTTTTCTGTGCTTTTCAGTATGTTTCACGGATCCTATTAAAAAGTAGTTTAGAAAAACCCTGGCCTTTGTGGTTCAGTTGGTTGAGCATTATCCCATGCACCAAGAGTTCGTCGGTTTGATTCCTAGTCAGGACATATGCTCAGGTTTCAGGCTGGCTCCCCAGTAGGGGGCATGCAAGAGGCAGCCAATCATGGATTCTCATCATTGATATTTCCATCTCTTCCCTTCCTCTCTGAAATCAATAAAAACTTTATTTTTAAGTAGTTTGGAATAGAAAAATAATTTTGGAGTAGAAAATTAATGAAACCAAAAGTTGGTTCTTTGAAAAAAATTAACAAAGTTGACAAACCTTTAGCCAGTCTGAGCAAAAATAAAAGAGAGGACTCAAATTATGACAGTTAGGAATGAAATAGGGGTATTACTACTGATCTTTCAGAAATAGAAAAGATTATAATAGGATACTATGAACAGCTGTATGCCAATTAGATAACTTAGATGAAATGGACAAATTTCTAGACAGACATTACCAAAACTGACTCAAGAAGAAGTAGAAAATTTGAATAGACCTATTCAAGTAAAGAGATTGAATTAGTAAACAAAACTACCTAAAAAGAAAAGTTCAGGACAAACTGGCTTCACATCTTACCTAATAATAGACAAACATGCAAATTGACTGTACCTTCGCTACACCTTAAGCCACGCCCATCAGCCAATCAGAGCAACTATATGCAAATTAACCCAACCAAGATGGCGGCCAGCAGCCATAGAGCTGGAGCAAGCAGGAGACTTGGTTACCCCAATGATGGAGGAAGCCAAGCTTCCCGGAGGCTCTGAGCTCCACTCAAAGCAACAAAGTTTCAATTATAGAAGGTAAATAAACCCCAGATACCTGCTTCCAGTCGCCATGGCCATGGAGCTGGAGTGAATAAAAAAACAAAAACAAAAAAATGAAAGGCTGGGAGCTTCGGTCGCCAGGGGGCTTGGTCAGTCTGAAAACAGACATCAGCCCCTCACCCAGGCTGGCCAGGCACCCCAGCAGGACCCCCCTCCCTGAAGGGGGTTTGGGCAGCCTGAAAACGGCCCTCAGCCCCTCACCCAGGCTGGCCAGGCACCCCAGTGGGGACCCCCACCCTGACCCAGGACACCCTTAAGGGCAAACCAGTCGGCCCCCACCCGTGCACCAGGCCTCTACTCTATATAATAAAAGGGTAATATGCAAACTGACCCCAACAGCAGAACAACTGGGAATGACTTGTCACTATGACACACTGACCACCAGGGGGCAGATGCTCAATGCAGGAGCTGCCCCCTGGTGGTCAGTGCGCTCCCACAGGGGGAGCTCTGCTCAGCCACAAGCCAGGCTGACGGCTGCCAGTACAGCGGTGGTCATGGTGGGAGCCTCTCCCGCCGCCTCAGCAGCACTAAGGATGTCCAACTGCGGCTTAGGCCTGCTCCCTGTTGGCAAGTGGGCATCCCCCGAGGGCTACCGGGCTGCCAGAGGGATGTCTGACTGCCAGCTTGGGCCCAATCCCCCAGGGAGCGGGCCTAAGCCAGCAGATGGACATCCTCCGAGGGGTCCCAGACTGCAAGTGGGCATAGGCTGGGCTGAGGGGCCCCCTGAGTGCACAAATTTTTGTGCACTGGGCCTCTAGTTTAAAGAATAAATATCAATTATTCATAAGCTCTTCCAAAAAATAGGAGAGGAACACTTTCTAACTCACTCTATGAGGTATTACCCTGATGCCAAAACCAAACAAAGATGTCAAGAAAACTACAGACAAATATCTCTCATGAATATGAATAGAAAAATCTTCGACAAAATACTAGCAAACCAAATCCAGCAATATATAAAAAGCATCATATACCATGACTAAGTGGGATTTATCCCAGGAATGCAAGAGTAGTTTAATACCCAGAATTCAATCCATGTATTATATACCATAGCAATAGCATAAAGGACAAAAACCATGATTATCTTAATAGAGAAAATGCATTTAAGAAAATTTAATAGCCTTTCATGTTAAAAACTAGAGGCCTGGTGCACAGATTCATGAATGGGTAGGGTCCCTCAGCTTGGCCAGCTGTGGGGAGGGACCGCAGGAGGTTGGCTGTGGGAGTGTACTGACCACCAGGGGGCAGCTCCTGCGTTGAGCATCTGCCCCCTGGTGCTCAGTGCACATCATAGCTACTGGACAGTCATCCGATCCTCTGGTCGTAACGGTCACTTAGGCTTTTATATATATAGATACTCAACAAACTAGTAATAGAAAGGCACTTCCTCAAACGGATAAAGGGCAACTGAAAAATCCACAGCTAACGCCATACTTCATGGTGAAGACCAAGTGCTTTCTGTATTAGCTTTCTATTGCTGCTATTATAAATAGCCATAAATGGCTTAAAACAATAAAAATTTACCCTGGCTGGTGTGGGTCAGTGGTTAGAGCACCAGCTTGCAAACCAAAGGGTCACAGGTTCAATTCTCAGTCAAGGGCAGATACCTAGGTTGTGGGTTCGATCCCCAATCTGGGCACATGTGGAAGGCAGCCAACTGATGTTTCTCTAACCACCCACCTCCTGCCCTTCCTCCCTTCCACTCTGAAAAAAGAAAAAAAATAATGGAAAAAATATCCTCACATGAGGATTAACCAAAAAAAAAAAAAAAAAACGGTTTGACAAGAACTTAATTGCTTTTAATTAATATTGTCAGCATTTTAATTTGGAGACATTTGTGCATCAGTTAACTTGTGTAATGTGATAATGTGTTCCTTTGTAGATGAAGAAGATAAGGATAGTTTACAGGAACTTGCTACAGAACAGAAATGCTTTGTGGAACACATCCTTTGTACAAAGCCATTGCCATGCAGGTAAGAACCAACTCCTTGTCTACACAGGTAACTGTTGTTTGCCCCAGTAATCCAGATACATGTATGCATCACACTCACATGCAACTCACCCCTAAGAGTATCAGTTCATCCATGATCATCTGGAGCTCCCCGGTCTCAGGACCCTCACGTACTGTGTCCTCTCTCTGGAAGTCTTGTCCCAATTGCAGCTGTAGTTCGCTGTCTTCACTGGGCTAACTCTACTGGTTCTTCCTGATCTTAACTTAGTACCAGTTCTTCAGAAGGGGCTCCTCGATTCCCCAGTCTAACCTCAGGTTCTCCTCTTATTCCGCCGTTTTCTCTATAGTACATTAAAGGTGGCGTCTGTATTTGTTTAATGTCTGTCACCACTGCTAGAGTATGTTTCAGGAGAGCAGAGACCGTATCTGTGTCCTGCCATTTACTGTCCCTCCTGTTGGCATACTCGCTGTCTGACGTGCCTAGCGGGTGTTCAGTCAATATTTGATGACTAAATAAAGGGAAATGTCTAGAATGACTCCCAAGTTCCTACTTGGGATAACTGGGTAGATGTGGTCCCCTGAAGACACGTGGGACATAGGAGAAAGTTAAGTTTGGGAGGATGGAGACATGTTAATGGGGGCACTTGGAGTTTTCTGTTCCTGTGGCACATCCAGGTGGAGGCACTCAGTAGGCTGTTGGCCATGTGTCTCTGGTGTTTGGATGATCTGGGCTAGAACAGTATGGATGTGGGAATTGTCAGCTTTGGAATGTGTCTATGGTTAAGGTTACTCAGAAAGGAGCCTAGCATGAGTAGAGACCTGTGAAGAGAGTCTGAGCAACACTTTCTCACAGTCGGTGAGTCAGGATAGAGGAGCCCAGCCAAGGAAGGAAACTCGAGTCCAGGGCTGCCAGAAAGACTACAGGAAACCTGAAGGAAAAGATGTCAGGATGCCAGGGAGGTGGGTGCCTCAGGGAGCAGGCAGTGGGCAGCAGCAGGAAGGAGTCAGGAGTCTAGACTTGGCAGTACAGGGGCTTCATCTGGAACTGGAAGGGAAACAATCATAGGTGGGGGAGGAGAGCACCAGAGTGAAAAGTGAACAGGGAAAAGAGAGAATAAAATTCCACTTACTTACATTTCAAAAACAGGAGGTAAAATTAAACAGGTAAAAGTACCGCCTAGGAAGGAATACATAGAAAACTATGAAGCAAAGCAGGAGCGTGAGTATCATAAAAGTCAGAATAGTGGTGACTGCTCTAAGGAGTGGAAGGCTGGATCGGGTAGCATCAGCGCCCTGGTAGCGGCAGCATTCTGATTGGTGACCTGGATAGTGGTTACAGAGTGTACGTATGCACTCTTCTGTGTGTAGATTTCACACTGAAAATATAAAATACAAAATTTTTAACCTCCCAGACTCCCCCTTACCTACCTCCCCTCTAATAGGTTACAATTTAAAGTCTGTTGATTCTAAAGAGAAGGGAAGACAAACTATGTTAGGGGGAGCTTGAAATTACAGTGGGGAGAGTTTTGAATGAAGAGACATGAGCATGTTTGTAAGCAGAGGGTAGACAATAGGAGATTTTGAAACTACAGAGTTGAGATCAGAAGAGGTGAGAGGAAGTGGCATTGTCAGTCCAGGGCGGAAGTGTGCTGTGGGGGTGGGATGAACATTGGGGCAGGTGGAGTAGCCTGTTGGCAGGAAAGACATTTCCTCCAGTGAAATAACCAGGATTAAGAGGGAGATGCAAGCCGTGCGCAGAAAATGAAGTCCTGTGACAGGTGTTGGGCTGCCTGGGATTTTTCATGTGAGATAGACTGAATTCAGTCAGTAGTTTCTGAGCACTTAATCTGGGCTAGGCAGAGACAGCTGGGGCTTCTGTGCAAGTTGGGGAGAAAGACACGTATAACTTCATGGAATCATGGTAACTGCTGAGGTTAGTGCGCATCATGAGGCTCTGGGTTCCTGAGTGACTTATAAGTCAAATGGCCTCTAGGCTGCTAAGTGACAGCATGTTTCAAACCAGTCAAAGCTGTGAGTATTACAGGTTTCCAGGTCAGCACCTTTGAGGTTACTGCACTAAGAGCAGGTCCCAGGCAACTGATAGCCCAGCCAGAGAAGGCGGCGAACCTCAGCCATGTCATTCATTACACTTGGATCCACTGCGGTTGCCATTTCATAACTTCCCTGTGCCTGTGTGTGTTTCCAGGCAGCCAGCTCCCATTCAAGGGTTCTGGATTGTCCCTGACATCCTGGGGCCCACGATGATCTGCATCACCAGCACCTATGAATGCCTCATAAGGCCTTTATTGTAAGTACTTTTTTGTGTTCCCCACACAACTTGTTAATTCTGCAAGATCTAAACTGGGAAAATGCCCTTAGAAACAGCTTGAAGGTACTTGGATTATGCTTTGGCTTCTTATGAGGGTTGGAAAGATAGAATAGGATTAGTTTTAGGCATGATATCTTCTCTGGCTACCTGAGAGTCAAGAGCTTTACTTCAAAGTATGGGAAAGCATACTAAAATAGCGAACTCCATTAATATGAATTATATTCAATGATTATCATGTTCTAACTATGTGCCAGACTTAAAAGTAAGGCAGTTACATGCATTTTCTCCTGTAACCAAAGCGACCCTGTAAGGACCACACTATTATTCCCATCTTGTAAAAGGAAACAGGGCTTTCTCACTCCCAAGGCCATGCTCACACTTTAACTTCTCCATTTCTGCCAGGCTCAGAGGGACGTCATAGACTGTGTAACTCTGGAAGTCTGGTGGTATATAGCTGAGCTCGTAATCTTCCTTCTTAAAGCACTCGTGTGAAGCTATAAGCGCTGTGTGGTTGTTTTGTTTTTCCAGCAACCCTGGAATGTCATTCTGGGTTTTATAAATGCAGGAATAAGCCACCGGTGTTGAACACTGGCACCCCCCTTCCTGAGTCTCCTGGTGTCATTTCAAAGCATGTACTTTTAGATACTGACACAGTTTGAAATACTGCCATTAATTTACTCTCCTTCAAGGAACTCCCATGCTCTTTGAAGATTGGTAAGTTACACTATTTGGAAAGCAAAAGAACTCTTATCAATTTTGTATTACTTACACTAAAAGAGACTAAAAACTCTAGCAAGAATAAACATAATAAAATCCCTGAAAAAATTCCTTTTTGCCTTTTGCCTCAAGCATATTTTTAAAAACCCATCCTACCTTTAGTGAAATAAGACCTACACAGTGGGTTACTTCAGAATAAAAATGTGAATCTCGGAGGAAAAGAAAACTGAAATGTTAAGTTATCTAGATACATTCAAATCATGTTTTCTGCTAACTCCCTAAAATACAGGTTGTCTATAGTGTAATATTGTTAACAAACTCCCAGATTATTGTTGCATTCAGAGTAAGTCGCTCACCATGGTGTTAACTTTTGCAGTCTTTCAAGCTTTCTGAAATTGCCATTGTGAATATTTGTAATACTCGAGTGAATGTAATTTTTATAAGTCGTTATATATAGAGAGTAAGTACAGTATTTAGTGGTTATCTGGGTGAATATTGGTTTTGATCAAATCCAAACTGTACCTAGGAAATGAGTGATTCATTTGTTTATGACTCTGGCTTGTAACGGGCTCTCGAGTCCTTGCAGAAAAGTTCATGATGAATTTATACCCTGTGCTGCCTTCATCTTTACAAAAAGAATTTGGAGTGACAGGGCCCAGAATGCTTTGACAAATGGTAGCATTGGTAGAATAAGGGGGTAGCTCCCCAAGGGTCTGTCTTCATGGCAGAAATGTGCATCCTGGTACTCACACACACAGTGCCACTCAATAGTTCCTTAAGATTCTGGGCAGATGTGGCTAATGCTTTCCTCTGATACAGTAAGCGACTTCATGGTAGATTCTGTTTCATTTATTTTGCAGAAGCACAGTCCATCCAGCGTCTCCTCCCCTGCTTTGTACTCAAGGAGATGTTGAAGTGGCAGAGTCTCCCCTCCGAATTCTAGCTGAAGCCCCGGATTCCTTTGAAAAGCATATAAGAAGCATTTTGCAACGCAATGTTGCAAATCCAGCATTTTTGAAGTATGGGATATAGGTTATAGGTTTTAAGAACTGGTTCATCCTCTCTCTCCTCAGCTATTTATTTCATTTCATGTACTTTTTACTAAGTTGGAGTTGGAAGAAACATAGGACATATTTAATCAGCTAGTGAATAGACAGAATGGATAGAGAGGCACCTGAAAATGATAAACAGGAAGTATAAAAAGGGAAAAAAGCAGCTATGACTTGAGTCAATTTTTAGTTGTTTTACTCAACTAAAGGAAAGTAATGGTAGAAACTTTTTTTTAAAGATCATCTGAAAAAGATACAGCCCCTCCTCCTGAAGAATGTCTTCAGCTCATCAGCAGAGCCACCCAGGTGTTCAGAGAACAGTACATTCTTAAACAGGACCTGGCCAAGGAGGAGATTCAGCGGAGGTAGGTGGCCTTTGCTCACGTACCACCAGCTCCTGGCGGGCAGCTGACACTGTGTAATGGCCTAGACCTGGCTTCCCATTACATTTCTTTTTTTTTTTTTTTTTTTTTTTTTTGCTTTTGAAGGATCAAATTATTATGTGACCAAAAAAAGAAACAACTTGAAGATCTCAATTATTGTCGAGAGGAAAGGTAAGTGCCAAAATTGGGGAGGAGAAGAAAAAAAAAAAAAAAAAAGCTCCAGACGACTGGAACTGTATCTTGCCCTAAAACCCAGACCACATTAGCTGGCGTCACCATCAAGATGGACCTTAAGAGTCTCTTTTTTTCTGCCATTAGGAAAAGTCTGCGGGAAATGGCTGAGCGCTTAGCTGACAAATATGAGGAAGCCAAAGAAAAACAAGAAGATATCACAAACAGGTCAGTGGTCGTACAACATTCAGTTCCCCGCTCAGGTACTACTAGTGCTACGTGCTCAGATATTAACAGTGCCATGCGAAGTGGGCCTGGAGTGTTCCCCGAGGCCTGCGGAATGGAGCTGGCTCCCTTACCTCTCCTGAGGTGCGTTAGGGAAGACAGTGCAGTGATGCCTTCCCCGTCATCCTGTGGTGCCCCCTTCATAGACACCAGATTCATCCCTAAGTAGCAGAGATCTTAAGCTGAGATGTTTTCTTGCCTTTTTTAAAGGATGAAAAAAGTACTTCACAGTTTTCATTCTCAGCTTCCAGTTCTCTCTGATAGTGAGAGAGACATGAAGAAAGAATTACAGTTGATACCTGATCAACTTCGACATTTGAGCAATGCCATCAAACAGGTAGGAATGAATATAGGTTGTTAAATTTTGTACTTATGTTTGTTCTGTAAAAATTATTTCATAAAATATAAAAAATTCTCAGAGGGGGTAGGGAAGGTGGGAAGAGATTTACTAAAGAACTTACAAGTATAATCCATGGACATAGGCAGTAATGCAGTGAAGGCCTGGGAAGGGGGCAGCAGTGGGGAAGGAGTCAATGAGGGGGAAAAAGGGGGGGGGGGGCAAATCTGTAATACTTTTCAACAACAAAAATACATTTAAAAAGTAAAAAGATACCATGAAAACATGTAGCATACCACAGCCAAAAAACCTATGTTCTGTTTGATACTTAAGGTTACCATGAAAAAAGACTATCAGCAGCGCAAGATGGAAAAGGTACTAAGTCCTCAAAAACCCACCATTACCCTCAGTGCCTACCAGCGGAAGTGCATTCAGTCCATCCTGAAGGAGGAGTAAGTAATACTAACAGTCAGCTGTTATGAGGTAGCTTTTTCTTTGCAATAAATATGCCAAAAGTAGCCTTTCTCTGCCCAGCTGACATTACTTGGCATTTGTATGTCAAGTTTACTGAAATAGGAGCCATGTGATAAAGAACTTGAGATGATGACTTCATTGTAATATGATTTTGTTGTGTGGTCAAGGTGTAGTCCCCAGGGAACATGTTAAAAAATATTTCCAGCAGTTGCAATACTATTTGCCACTGTTGTTAGCCTTAAATAAGTAGTAAACACCATTACTATCCATCTGAAATGTTAACCTGTTTATTTTAGCAAAGCACTTCTAATTTCAACATTACTAACTAGTTTGAATTCTTTATGGCTTACTCATTTGTTCTGTTCCCAAAAGTGATTTTATGATTTTACAGGGGTGAACACATAAGAGAAATGGTGAAGCAGATTAATGATATCCGAAATCATGTCAACTTCTGACACCACCAGGAACAGTCGCACCTAAAGTTAACACAAGTGAAGGCTTGAGCTCAAACTGTAAAACAAGCCAGTAGCATTATCTATTTATAAAGAGGCATTTGGATGAGCTTTGGTGTTATATTGTTCATCATTTTCATACTTTACTTGTTTTATAATTATTGAATAAATGCTTTTACTTAAAAATTGGAATGTGCCTTATATATAAGCTTAAGTTGATGATTATGTTCAGCAATGGCTTAGGATTTTTTTAAAAGCCCAAGAACCTTGAGTTTTCTCCACAGTTGAACAAGATTAAGAGCTGCATTTTAAAGTGCCAACACCAGAAATGTGATTCTGAAAAGGAAGGATTCAAAGGAAAAGGCCACACAATATACTAGGCAGCAGCTTTTTTAATTTGAACACTCTCTTCCTAAGGACACACCTTCAGTACAGTTAACAAACGGTTACATCTGAAATCTGCTTAGAGCCGAGCCCAGGATCCACAACTGCAAAGCCGCTGCTGGCTCACTTCCACAGGCAGTATTACCTTTGAGAGCTCAGTTTGGCTGTGCACTGTGTCCTGATATGAGTTACAAGTGAGTACAAGGTACAAATGTAGGACCTCAAAGGGAAAAAGAAACAAAGACTTTGTATGCAGCATATGATTTTGTTCTGTTAGCGTTGGGTAATGTTTTTTACCTGCCCATATTAGTTCTGAAAGGTAATACTGCACCTGCCTAGAAATGGCCGAGTGACTGCCAATTAAAAGCCACATAAGGCAGGTAACAGGTAGGAGGTAAATCATGTTAGACATGCGTGAGAAAAACATGTGTACAGACTGAACACAAACACAGGAACACTTGTGAAACCGAACTGATCTTTTCTTTTGTCCAGACAGGCTAAATCCTGCCTTCAAATCAGTTTCCCGCTTACACAGAAAACCCAGATTAAAGTGTTTCTTACCAGGATAGTGGCACAATGTTTGCTTCATACGAGAAACAAATTGTTAACAAAACCTAGAGTAACAGTTTGGGTTTTTCTAGGATATTTTTCTTAACAAAGTGGGTTCCAACAGTCTGCATCTGCCACAGTAGAGACTACCAGTGGTTCCCTAATCATGATTTTATTGGCCCAGTACCATCTTACTGAGAAAAACATCTGCAAGCTTGTCTCAGCAGAGCAGTTCCCTGGGACCTATAGTTTAGTTCAGGAAGATTATGAATTACCCATCCATCCTGAATTATAGTGCCAATTTTAATATTCTGAAACAAATTAGCTCAGGGCTTATTCAAGGAACCAGTCTTACACTTACAACATTTAAACAGATTGTATTTTAGAATTAAATTCCCTGTAACTCAATGAGGATAAATGTTTCCTTTAAACCAAGTAGTACTTTATACAAAGGGACTGTAAACCAATTAAAATAATGTTTCATGCATGGCAAGCCTGTAGCACTATTTCCATAATTAGTATTTACTTTTAAATTCATAATCATGAATTCAAGACTACAACAATAACCTAAGGAATGAGGTATGTAGTCTGTATCTTGTCCCATGGAAGACAGAAGTAAAGATCTTTCGGGCTAGTCCACAATAGCTTCATTTATAACAATGACAATTCACTTTAAACTCTAAGTTGATGGTGGCTTTAAATGAGCCAAACAATCTACTTAATCCATTTAATTACTGTAAGGGTCCTTCAAGTACCCTGCTGTTATATAACACCAATCACAAAAATTATCTGAAAACAATTTTACCTTTGAACCATCTCTATCATGAATGAAACCATGTAGACTCCTACTGGCTGACAGTCCTGCAGCAGGTCAATAACCAATAGGAACCGTTCTCTGCTTTCTGCAACACCATACGGCCACGGCCAAGGCAGCCTGTTCACTGAAGCTTTCTTCACAAAGAAAAGCTAACCTCACAGGAATGACAAAGCAGATTTCCAAACTGATGAACGGACTGACTGGGGTTTTCCCAACTTCATAAGCATTATCACACTCCAGGTCTAAATTATAAAAGAAAAATACAAAATTGGTACCTGTCAAACATAGTTATCACCATTTTGTATTTGACACTTCTGAAACAGTACTTCGGCCCATTGATTCGAGTTAAAAGCAAGCAGCAGATTTATAAATTTGTACTAGATGTTGTCAGCTTGTTTTGTTAATATTATCTTTTCCCACTGATCCAATAACAGTTTTCAAGAGCAGGTGGTACCAGTTCAGTTTGACCCTGGTACCTGTGGGCCCACGAAATTTATCCAAGTAGCAGAAAAAGTGCTTTCAAACAGTTTCTTGTGCTTTTCCTTTAGCCTCAATTTCCAATACGTATAGCCCCAGCTAAGTTTTCAAATTCTCATAATTCAGTTCTTGAATTGGTTTTGTTTGCCACAACTTCTGATTCTCCGGCAAGTTTCAGTAGCATTTAAGATCCTCCAATGAAAGATAGAATAGTTTTTTAAAAAAGCACTGAGCTAGGAAATGCAGTCACTAGCCAATGGCCTGCTCTCAAACTTCATATTTTAATATAAAATACTCATACAGCATACTACACGTGTCTTGCTAGCTGAATACTGTTACTGATGTACTCTATACAACAAAAAATGATCTCTTCCAATATCTATGAACAGGAAATGTAATTCCAAACACTACTGGATGGTGCTTTAGGGAAATGTTGGATAAACAGGCAAGGAAACAGCACTTTCTCCATCACTGAACCTGATCCACATCTGGAGTCAAGCCTGGGGTCTCGCTAGTGTTCCCACTTGAAAGGTCTTTTTGCTGCAAATTAGCCTGGCTGTTTGCTGTTCCTGTGCTGCACAGTCTTCTCCCACTAGAAACACATCTCCCCAGTCTTCCTTTTTTGTGACTTCTTTAGTTAAGAGTAAGTAATTAATGTTGCTCTAAAGATGAGTTAAAAACCCAAAGTGCAGGCGAGAGTCCTGCTGTGAAGGTGTCATGTCTCAGGAAGCTGGTTAATGTCTGTCAGTTTGGTATCATTCAGAATTGCCCGGACTCTCTCCAATGAGTCTGCTTGCCGGATCCGCTCTAACTGCACCTGGAGAGACAATACAGGGTAAGTGCACATGGTTCCTGCCTAGATTTTTGGAAGGTTACTTTGATTGGTTTAGAGGAGATGGAGCAATTCCCAAAAGCTGCTGTGGAGCAGACCCAGTGTAAGGTGCTGGGACCATGGATGTGAATGAGACCTGACCCCTGAGAACCCACAGTTCAGTTGGTGGGGGGGCAGGGGGACTTACAGAGAATCTCAGCACAATATGCTAAATGTCACTGTAGGCACTCACTGTGTGCCAAGCGGCATGGAGGTGGTGGTGGACCACTGTGGCCCAGTGTGAGGACCTAGCTCTGTAGGTCTATAGGGAAGACAAAGCTAAGCTGAGCCTGGGGAGTCAGGCGCTGATGAGATAATGAGGCTTACCAGAGTGACTACTGTGGGCAAGGAACCACAAGGAGTTAAAATACATTGGGACATGGAATATAAAATATAAGGCAAAGAGGTGAAAAACCATAGGGATAGGCCTTGTTGGGAAGGGTCTTACATGGTATTCCAAGGACTTCACACTTTACTCTTAAGGACCAACGGTAGAGAGGGAAAGGGGCACAAGTCTGAGGTACACACCTGGGTTTTGGCTTGAATGACCAGGCAGGTGTTTGGGCTGGATTAGCTATTGTCAGTGGTGGAGTCAAGGGGCGGTGAGTTCTCCTGGGTACCAGGACCCCCTAAAGTGCCTTGGTGCTCTAAGGGTTCCCCAAATGCCTCACCTGAAGGGTTTGAGAAAGCTTTACAAAATCTCTCTGGACTTGTTCACTGACATCTAGTTCTGTCTGCAACCTCTGAGCTTTGTTCTTCTCTTCAAACATTAGTTGTTCAATGGTAACCTAAAAAAATACAAGTTTTGAAGGAGGATTAACGCCAAAGAGCCATAGGTCAGAATCACTTAGGACAGTGGTTCTCAATTTGGCTGCACATTAGAATCACCTGGGAATCTTTGTAAAATTCTAATTTCTGGGCCTCACCCTCCGGAAATTCTGTTTCTTTGTTATGGGGTGGGGCCACAACATTAGTAACAAAGAAACAGAATTTCCGGAGGATGAGGCCCAGAAATCAGGATTTTAAAAAGATTCCCAGGTGATTCTAATGTGCAGCCAAGGTTGAGAACCACTGACTTAGGAGATCTAGGAACTTGTAGTCTCCTACTAGAGAAGAAAGGTGGGTATTGAGTTGCCTAAGCTACTTGCTCGAGGTCCCTAAAATGAATCAAAACGTATTAAAGTGCTGCACGCACAGACGCACACATCTCCCCTCACCCCCAGCAGCCTGGTGACAGTGGCTAATCAAGAAGCAGCTGCTAAGCCCTAGCTGGTTTGGCTCAGTGGATAGAGCATCGGCCTGTGGACTGAAAGTTCCTGGGTTTGATTTCGGTCAGGACACATGCCCTGGTTGTGGGCTCGATCTCCAGTAGAGGGTGTGCAGGAGGCAGCTGATCAATGATTCTCTCTCATCATTGATGTTTCTATCTCTCCCCTCTCCCTCTCTGAAATCAATATCCACACTAATAAAAGAGAAAGATGCAAATTGACTGTACCTTTGCGACACCCAGCAGCCAATTAGGAGTGAGTAGGCAAATTAACCCAACAAAGATGGTGGATTAATTTGCATACACAGGTGCCAAGCAGCCAGGGGCGAGGTGGGATGCTTGCATCGTCGCCATGGCGACAATGCAGGTGTTCCGCACCGCCCAGTCGCTCCGGGCCTCTGGGCACCATGGGAAGGCGGAAAGTTGTCTCCAGGCCAGAACGAAGGCAGAAAGGTGGCTCCGGGCTGGAGTGAAGGTGGAAAGGCGGCTCCAGCCGGAGTGAAGGTGGTGCCGGCAGCCAGGGGAAGGAAGGCCCATTCTTGCATGAATCTTTGTGCATCGGGCCTCTAATATATATAT
>NW_005871474.1:226222-245155 GCF_000147115.1 Myotis lucifugus
ATATATATATATATATATATATATATATATATATATATATATATATATTTAAAGCAGCTCTAAGATCAGAGCTACTACAGCAATAGGGACAGAAACTTTGGGGACTTTCTCTGACAACCATAGCAGTCAAGCATATGAAAATTCTCAGTGAACATGTATCAGGCAGCCCCAGCTATCTCCCCTTCAGCAAACCATGTGGCAACATTTCTACAGAGAACTATCAGATACCAGGTTCACAGTGTTTTTACACTTAAAAGTGACCACACAGACACTGTTTCTAGGAAACCTCCCCCACAATTAGCCTCATGCACCTTTATTCTAACTGGAATCATCAAAAATTAGGCAGCAAATATGGTTCAATGCAGTATTTGATGAGTCAAATAAATGACCCTTTTGAAGCAGTGTGTCTAGCTATGGCAGAGCCAAGTTTGCTTCACGGCCCTTTCAGCCCAACACCTAAAAAGCCAGAGAGGGCAGTGTCAGATCTGACCCAACTCTAATGTGATAAATTCACTTCATTTTCTTTCTGCAAAGTCTTGACAACTTTCAAAGGGTAGCACTATTCAAAACAGCAATCTTTTTTAAATAGGCAAGATGTGATCCTACATTCTTGGCAGTTTTTTTATTCAACTACCAACAAAAACATCACCTTAGCAGTAGTCTCTTTCTTTAACTGTTCTTCCAAAGTGATTTTCATTTCCTGAAGGCTCTCAAGCTGTTGAGACTTCTCTCTTAATGTGGACTCCAACTGTGAAAGGAAGAAGGAAAAAGCTGAATTCATCGAAACTCCCTACTCAACACACCACCCAGAGGAGCTGTGCCTGGAGCACGATGCCCAAGTTCTCAGGTCTCCTAGGCCTTGGACGTTGGCTTTGCTTGTAATGCTCTTCTCACCCTTTGGTCTCTGTGAATCTTCTATTTATTCTTCAAGACCCATTTATTTCATTAAACTAAGCAACTACTATGTTCTAAGGCCTGGAGATGGAGAAATCAGAAAAGACTGACATGTAAGTAAAGAATTCTGACATGTGAACATGGAGGAAGAAGCATTTAATTCTGCCAGAAAAGTTGAGAAGGGTTCCCTTGAAGAGATGACATTTGATCCTTAAAAGATGAGAAATTTTACAGGGGAAAGAAAAGGGTGAAGGTGGAGAGAGCTACTCCAAAGAGAGGGGATGGATGAGATGAATAAAAACCGAGTTCAGGAACTGCGGTGACTATTTCTGAGAGCTACAGAGCTACCGCACAGAGTGCTGCGGCTGAAGCTGGAGAGGCAGTAGGGAGGCTAAGGAATAAGGACTTGGTCCTGGAGGTAAAGGGAACCACTGGAGGGCTTTTAACCAGACTGGGACATAGTTTACAATATGAAGGCCACCTTGGTTTATTATAAAGATGAATTGGAATGGGATAAATTTGGGAGGCTGTTACAATAACCCAGGTGAGAACTGAAGTCTGAACCCAAACAGCAACAGAGTGGAAAGGATGGGACGTGACTAGAGGGCTGATGATTTCTGCCAGTGCAACCGCAACGGTACAGTGGAGGCAGAAGCCAGACTTCAACGCGTGAGCAGTGACCAGGAGGTCAGGCAGTGGAGGTCAAGAACCTAGGCTATAAAAGGAAGAAGAAAGATTGGTAACTTGAGAGAGAATTATAATCCAAAGAGAAACCTTTCTCCTCTTAACAGGGAACATCTGTGTAATGGAAAAGACCAATAACAAGGTAGAAGTTCAAGGCCCATAACTGAGCGGAAAACTGAGAGGAAGTCTGGTCAGAAACAAGACTCATTTTCTTTCTTTTTTTAAAATTCTTACCTGAGGATATTTTCATTGATTTTAGAGAGAGAGGAAGGAGAAAGAGAGCGAGAAACGAAACATTGATGTGAGAGCGAAACATTGATCGGTTGTCTTCCATACATGCCCTAACTGGGAATTGAACCCGCAATCGAGGTATGTTCCCTGACTGGGAATCGAACCCAAGACCTTTTTGGTGTATGGATGATGCTTCAACTAACTGAGCCACCTCGCTAGGCAGAAACAGATCATTTTCTCTGAAGAAACAGGACAGAGAAGGCTGGGAAGAAAAGTAAGAGAAGTAATTGAGAGGCCAGGAAGCTGAAGGTTGCCCTACGATGACGGGTACACGGCCATCACGTGCCAAGTGAGGAGGTGAAGTGAGTGTGACTGTCTGACTGCCACTAGGAGGGAGGGAAGGAAGACATTTGCTAAGGGCAAATGAAAGGCCAACTGAGTAGCACTCGAGGCCCAACTGATGACATGAGCAGTGTTTTCTTTTTCTTTTTTTTTTAAATATATATTTTATTGATTTTTTTTACAGAGAGGAAGGGAGAGGGATAGAGAGTTAGAAACATCGATCAGCCGCCTCCTGCACACTCCCTACTGGGTATGTGCCCACAACTGAGGTACATGCCCTTGACCGGAATCGAACCCGGGACCCTTGAGTCCGCAGGCCGACACTCTATCCATTGAGCCAAACCGGTTAGGGCAAGCAGTGTTTTCTTCATTCCAGTGGCATCAGCAGCGTGGGGCAGAGGTGGAGAGGTGCACAGCAGGATTAACCCAGAGCTGGGCAGTACCAAGGGCAGCAGACAGACGAGAAGTCAGGGGACCTGCAGGTGCTGCTGGGAGACTAGATGAAAGAAGCCATACAGATACAGCTCAGAGGAAAGCAAAGCCATGAGGAAGTCGCTAAAACCAAAGGAAAAGTGCAGGGAATTGTAGGTCTGAATGAGGTTCTCAGACAGCTGGGCCCATGGGTGTAAGAGCTGGAAGGATGGTAAATGAGGATGAGGCAACATGGGGCTGGAGTGAGATATCAGAGATGGGCGTGGTGCAGCTAAGACTGTGGGAAGGAAGGGGCAGGTGGAGGCAAAGGTCAACAAACAAGGAGGCCAGTGTTGAGTAAGGTCATGCTGTCTAAGAGAAGAGGGCTCAGCCAGCTAGAAACCATCATCTCCTATTTGTAAAAGATTCTGTACATATTTCTACTGTAGCTTCAAGTACGTATCAATACCATACCTTGCCTGTCTTCCCACCACCATGGAAATTCCAGGCTGCAATCATATCTGCCCCCTCTGTACCCTCGGGTCTACATATGGCCTGGCACAGAGCAGACTCCTCAATAAGTGGTCTCGATTATCATCACACCCTTTCCCACTAGACACAAGGGACATGTCGTAACTATATTTCATTCCTTGGGTCTAGCACAACAGAATTCAACAAACACTAGTAACTACTGGTTGCTGGTGGAATTAATTTGAAACTCGTGAAACTCACCTGTCCTTTTTCTATTTTTATTCTTTCTAATTCAGCTTTTAAGCTAGAAATGGAAGCTAGAAGGAAAAAAAGAGGGAGAAGTGTTATCATTTATTGATTATTGTGGATTTAAATTTTTTTCTTACAACACTCCTTTTTTCTACCATAATTTCAATCTCATATAATGAAAGAAGTCAAATATATACTAAACACAAGGGAAAACCAACACCCTTTTCTCAAAATTATCCCCAATCAGCATTATAACCAAGCTCAGGTAAAAGCAGAGTCCATATGAATGAACACTGTATCATAAACTCCCTCTACATCAGACATCCACATCTAACCCTGGGGTGTGTGGAGATATTCCCTGCAGGAATCTGTTAACCCATCAAAGTCCTGCAAGGAAACGCCACGCATCTAGTCACACTCCCCAGTGGTCTAGGTTCAAGTACTGACTTTCCCATCTCCTAGTAGCTGCCAAAGAGAGGCCTCTAGAGCTCCTAAAAATACAGTGAGTTTTGGGTGTTTTTTTTGTTTTACTCCTAGTTACTGGATATATCAGAACATCTGGAAAAATGGACTGAGTTCTTACTTAACTCTTTCCTATACTTTTCTGTTTCCACATTCTATGGCCATGTATTACTTCTTAGAATCAGAAAAAAAGTTTTATTTAATGCCTCCAATTCTAAACTATATCACTTTTATCTTCACCTATTTCTTCCTTGCAGTTTTCTATTTCTAATTGCAGAGTTTCTTCAAGGTTCTCTTTTAAACACTGTTCCGCTTGAATCTGCTCTTTTAGGAAAAGTATTTCAGCCTTCAGCTTCTCTTCCATGTGATCTGCTGCTGTCCGCACATTAATGATATTCTCACGGTATTTTAATACCAATTCCCGGAGTTCCTGGATTAAAGACACAAATGGTTATTGGGTTTGTGAGGAAAGAAAGTAAACAAAGGAAGGTAAAGATTTTCTGCAACCAGAATTTCAGGTGTTGCTTTAAATGGTTCAAAAATTAAAGATTTCCAACTCCACCTCACTTGGGGCTTCAAGGGGCAGGTACCGTGCATGTCATATTAACATTCAGAATGTTATAGAAATAAGACATTCCCAGCCAAAAAATGTGCACTGTGAACTACATATTTTTCCCTCAAAACTGTTTCATAAGCAGAAAAATAAAAATGTTAAGTGACTTACAATGTGGGGTTCACCATGAATAGTTTAGGAGCTAAACTAGTCCTTGCTTAAATTTAAGGAGTGTTAGGGTATAAGGACCAAAAGATAAACTCAGAAGCAAATGTGAATTCTATGAAGATAAAATTTATTTACTTATTCATTCAACCACTTGTTGAACATCTACCACAAGCAAAGTACTATGTTAGCCCAGAGGCAAGTATGGCAAAGAATGGCTTTCTAAGGTGATCACCATTTGCTATAATAAATTCAGCTTAAATCTCATTTTTCCCTAAATTTTAACTGTCTTCTTTAAACTCCTCCCAATGATATCCTAAAGCAACTGTAAAGCAAAAACTGGGATTCTTAGATAACTAGCAAATGTATATAAATTACAGAACAGGGGGGAAAAAGTAAAAACTTAACAAATATTTCATAAGATTTACTGCTGAAACTAGTCTAAGAATCAAGGCTTAAAGGCTAGACTGGTTACATCCTTCAAGGCTTCTTGGATTTACTTTTTTTTTTTTAATTTAGGAATAAGAAGTTTTCTAGAGACCATGGAAGAGAGGAATCTTTCCTGCCAAGAGGGAAAGTTTAACAGAGCTGTTAAGTGCTCTGCTGATAGTAAAAGCAGGCAGGTCCCGCAAACTTTCTCCCTGATGAGGTCAGCCACCAGTTCAGAAAGGAGAGCACCAGCAAACTGAGCTGAGACCACAAGATGGGGGTGAAGGAGGATGAGAGGAAAAGCAAGGAGCTAATGGCAAGGTAGGCAGCGGAGCCCCTGTGAATAAGTAAACTAAAAACCCAAAATTAACAGTAATGCTAATGTGTATATATAGGAAAGAAGAATGAAGACCAAATTATAGAAGGTGTAGAGGTAAGATTAAGGAAAACTGTTACTTACAAAAATATAAATTTATGTAATGTTTGATTTTAAATAGTTTTTAAACAATTACAATTTTTAAGATAAAAGAACAAAAGGATTTTACGAATAACATTTTTCTATTTTGTTTTGAAAATTGCTCTAAGAAATCTCATCTTTAACTATACTGTTTATAGGTTTTACTTGAGCTTAGCATAAGATGAAGTTTTTTGTATGTTAAAAGGTTTTAAAATGTAAAAAAGGTTGGAGAATGTTAAGGAGATAGTTATGAACGTCTTTGGGCAACTTCTGGGTTTGCAGCCCAGATTCACCCCTAAGCACAGGAGAATGGAAATGACTAAAAGCATCCTAAAGGGTTACTGAAGTCTAAAGGAGGGAGAGTGTAGTACACCCTTTTAAGTGCTGAACAGGAAAACATCAAGGATCCAGCTTGGTGACCCCTTCAAACATTTCATTTCTGGTGCGTTCTCAATCTGGTTCTGCAAGAATAACTTTCAGACCTTCAATTTGGGAAAACATTCTTAGATATGACACTGATAGCATGAGCAACAGAAGGAAAAAATAGGTAAATTGGAACTATCTCAAAATTTAAAACTTTTGTGCTACAAAGGATACCATCAAGAAAGTGAAAAAGACAATCCATAGAATGGGAGAAAATATCTACAGTGGATTTATCTGATAAGAGACTTACATGGAGAATATATAAACAACTCTTATAACTCAATAAAAAAATTTTAAAATGAGCAAAGGATTTGAATAGACATTTCTCCAAGGAAGATATACAAAGGGCCAATAAACACATGAAAAGATGCTCAATATCATTAGCCATTAGGGAAATGCAAATCAATGAGATACCACGTCACACCCATTAGGATGGCTATATCAAAAATGAAACAAGCCCAGCTGGTGTGGTTCAGTGGTTGAGCACTGACCTATGAACCAGGAGGTCCCAGTTCGATTCCTGGTCAGAACACATGCCCGGGTTGCGGGCTCCATCCCCAGTAGGAGGCATGCAGGAGGCAGTTGATCAATAATCCTCTCTCATCATTGATGTTTCTATCTCTCTCTCCCTCTCCCTCTCCCTTCCTCTCTGAAATCAATTTAAAAAAAATTTTTTTTAAGTGAAACAAGTGGTGAGGATGTGGAGCAATCCTCAAATAATTAAACACCAAGCAATCCCACTGCTAGGTTTTTCCCAAGAGAAATGAAAACACATGTCTACATGAAAACCCATATGTGAAAACCCATATAGCAACATTAAACAACCCAAATGTCCATCAACAAATAGGTACAGGAATGAAGAACTGATACATGCTATGACATGGATGAGCCTTGAAAATAGTATGCTATGTGAGAGAAGCCAGTCACAACAGACTACAAACTATATTACTCCAGTCCTGACTGGTGTGGCTCAGTTGGCCAGAGCATCATCCAGTACACTGAAAGGTGATGGGTTTGATTCCCAGTCAGGGCACATACCCAGGTTGTGGGTTCGATCCCCGGTAGGGGTGGGTACAGAAAGCAACCGATCAATGTTTCTCTCTCTCTCTCTCTTCCTTCCTCCCTCTCTCTAAAATCAGTTTAAACAAAGACATATCCTCAGGTGAGGATTAAAAAGAACTATGATTCCATTCATGTGACAATCCAGAACAGGGCCATCAATAGGTAGTAAGTAGATTAGTAGTTGCTTAAGGCTGTGGGGTGAAGGAATAAAGGGTAAGGAGTTTCTTTCTGAGGTGATGAAAATGTTCTAAATTGATTGTGGTGATGGCTACATATCTGAGAATATACTAAAAACCACTGAATTATACACTTTAAATGGATGAAGTATTTGGTATGTCAATTATATCTCAATAAAGCCTGTTTTTTTAAAAAAGAAGAATTTATAGCCATTTCAGAAAATGTGTTTGTTTACATTTTCGAGCAGGTGGAAAATAAGTTACCTCTATAGTGTCTGGTAAAATGAAGTCTTCTGCTTGCTGTAATGACACATGCAAGCTATGCTTTCCCTGAAGACTGTCATTGTCTTTTTGTAACCTCACCAACTCTTCTGAAACCTGTTCCCGTGACTGCATCAGCACTGCCTAAAATAGAAACAGATACTAATCACAGCCAGAAAGATTAAATTCTACCTGCTGATAGCTGCACCAGAGAAACACAAGCCAAACCAAATGAGGGCTGAGGAGACAGAGCATAAACCTCACAGACTGACTTGCAGCCTTTACATATATTGAAGGGACAGCCAATGAAGCAAGTTATTTGAGCTCATTTTACGCTTCTACCAACAGACTAAAAGTATTGACTCTCTTCCCCCGTATCTTGGACTCCAGAAGGAACAGTATCTCTAGCTACATGGAAGTGTCTGACACAATTAAGACTTGTATCAAATAGAGCATACAGTACAAGCCTCCTCTTTCCTGATAGCATGCATTCAACATGAAGTAGGGAGAAACCAAAAGCAGTATCTTTCTTCATTTTTCATGACATGTACCTACATTCAAGCTCAGGATCACTGTGAATGGCCCAAGAACTCCCAATATTAGACATCATCAAGAGGATATATGTTTAGGAAATAAAACAGCCTTAAGTAGCTCATTCTTAAAATGGGATAAGCTCCTATTTCTGCTTGCTGATGTAGAAAACTATCTTAGGTCCTTCATATGAATTTGTATCAATATAAAAGTTATATAAGATAAAATTCCACAAAAGTACTTAATTTCTGCTGTTTTAGTACTAAGTCATTTAACTTAAATACATAAATGTAGATTACTCACTCCCCCAATATTTATTTAGCAGCTACTACTCTATGCTAGGCATTTTGATGCCCATGGGGAATACAAGACAGATGCCCTGGAGAAGCTCATGGTGCAGTGGAGGGAAAGGTGAGTAAACCAAAGATTACCAACCATAATACAAGTGCGAGGACAGAATGGGCCCAGCAGTGATAAAAGGACGGAAGAGCACCTAATTAGAGAACATTTCAGGAGGCTGACCACTGACTGCATCCTGAAGGACAAACTGGCTGCTGGCAAGTTTGTCCTTCAAAAAGAAAAAACAAAGATAAAAGATAAATTTAAATGATCATATATGGGAGTGAAAAAGATACGGAATGAAAGTGAAACTTCTGAGTATTAATACGTTTTTATAGTTTAAGAAAAAATTCCAGCCCAACCCTTGTGGTTTGAGCTTCGACTTATGAACCAGGAGATTACGGTTGGATACCTGGTCAGGGCACATGCCCAGGGTTGCAGGTTCAATCCCCAGTGGGGGCCATACAGGAGGCAGCCAGTCAATGATTCTCTATCATTGATGTTTCTATTTTTCTCTCTCTCTCCCTCTGCCTTCCTCTCTGAAATCAATTAAAGAAAAAATTTTTAAATACAGTATATAACGTACATAACACAAAATATGTGTTAATCAACTGTTGATATTACTTGTACGGCTTCCAGTCAACAGTAGGCTATTAGGCTATTAGTAGTAATATTTGGGAAGTCAAAAGTTATGTACATGGATTTTCAACTGTGCTGGGGTCAGTGCCCCGAACCCCACATTGTGCAAGGGTCCACTATAATAACATTATAGTTATATACAACATTTTTGTTCTTAGGAAATACATAGTAAAATGTTTAGGAGTATATGATGTCTACAGCTTAATTCCAAATTGTTCAGAAAATACATACAACCCTGGCCAGGTCGCTCAGTTGGTTGGAGCATCAATCATCCCATACACCAAAAGGTTGTGGGTTCCATTCCCAGTCAGGGCACATACCCAGGTTGCAGATTCCATCCCCAGTCAGGGTGTGTATGGGAGGCAACCTATAGATGTTTCTCTCTCACATCGATGTTTCTCTCTCTTCTTCTCTCTCAAAACCAATCAAATAAAATAAAATGAAATAAAAAGCTCTTTAGAGTAAGGTAATATGTTCCAGAGACAATATTCTTAAGAAGAAAAAAAACACACAGGGTGGGGCAAAAGTAGGTTTACAGATGTGAGTATGCAAAAGTAGTGCCCAGTGCCCGAAAGTTGTGCACTCGGGAGTGGGGGCGGGGGGGGGGGTCCCCTCAGCCCAGCCTGCGCCCTCTTACAGTCCAGGAGCCCTTATGGGATGTCCAACTGACGGCTTAGGCCCACAGACATCCTTAGTGCTGCCGAGGAGGCGGGTGAGGCTCCTACCACCGCCGCTGTGCTCGCCAGCCATGGAGGGGGGTGTCCCTTCAGGGCAGCCTGTACCATCTCCAATCTGGGACCCCTCAAGGGATGTCCGACTGCCCTCTCATAATCCAGGACTGCTGGCTCCCAAACGGTCGCCTGCCTGCCTGCCTGATTGCTCCTAACTGCTTCTGCCTGCCAGCCTGATCACCCCCTAACCGTTCCCCTGCCAGCCTGATCGATGCCTAACTGTTCCCCTGCTGGCCCAATCGCCCCCAACTGCCCTCCCCTGCTGGCCATCTTGTGGCCACATGGGGGTGGCCATCTTGTGTGTTGGGAGTGATGGTCAATTTGCATAATTGCTATGACTAATTAGCATATTCCTCTCTTATTATTGCGTTGGAGTGATGGTCATTTTGCATACTGGTCGTGACTAGCATAACCTGTCGTGACTAATTAGCATATCTAGTTGTGACTAATTAGCATATCTGGGCTAATTAGCATATCTCTCTTATTATATGGGATTATTATTAATTACTATATTATTTTTCCATATGAACAACTGATAATCTATTTGCCCCACCCTGTATGTGCATATATAATATGAAAGAGAAAGAGACTGAGAAACAATTGCAAGTATGAAACAGATCAGGGCTAGGATTTAGAAGTTAGCGTAAAGGTCATTCAGACACTGACCCAATGCCAACCAAAAAGAAACCCTCGCCCTAACCAGTTTGGCTCAGTGGATAGAGCGTCAGCCTGCGGACTCAAGGGTCCCAGGTTCGATTCCGGTCAAGGGCATGTACCTTGGTTGCGGGCACATCCCCAGTGGGGAGTGTGCAGGAGGCAGCTGGTCGATGTTTCTCTCTCATTGATGTTTCTAACTCTCTATCCCTCTCCCTTCCTTTCTGTAAGAAATCAATAAAATATATTTAAAAAAAAAAAAGAAACCCTCCTAGCCAGTGTGGTTCATCGACCAAGGAGCCAAGAGGATGCCAATTTATTCTCAATCAGGAGACATGCCCAGGTTGCAGGCTCCATCCCCAGTAGGGGGCGTACAGGAGGCAGCCTATCAATGATGTTCCTCTCTCAGTGATGTTCCTCTCTCTCTAAAAATCAATAATAATAAAAAAGATTTTTTTAAAAAGAAAGAAGAAACCACTGCCATGTGACCTGATGCTGTTTTGGTCATCCCTGGAAGAGCTGGACAAGAGGCAGCCCTGTAGGACCATCCCAGCAGAACCAACAATGCTATAATTTACAAAGGGCCATCAGATGCAGGGTCCCAACTTTGAGAAAAAAGGAAGAATAAGGCAAATGGAGTCAGATGACGGAGGAGGCCCAAATCTGGGGAAATATTTTGCAGAGGTTCCAGCCAGCTCTTCTTCAAGAAGCTCTCTTACCCCAACCATCTCAAAATGAATGGCCTTCTCAAAGTTCCCAGGGCCACAGTAGCATTTATCAGCATGCTTTCTCATAACCCGTGGGCAATTAATGAGGTTATTTTAGGTAAATTCGCTGTCCAGGAAAAGCATGACTGCTTATAAGCTACACCTGCTAGGGCTCTGAGAGATTTCAAGTTTTAGTTTGTACTTGGAACTGAAAATTAAATGTGGTCCACAGTTTATTTGATTTAGGTTTCTGAAATCAGAAAAATAGAAGATTGGAATATTGGGAGGTCAGAAGGTAGGCTTAAAAAGAAATAATGTCTTTACATAATGTTTACATTATTATGCCCATTATAAGGCAGCATACTAAATTAATGCCCATTACTGTAGGCCCTGGAGAACATAACAGTAACCACACTTTGGTCTGGGAGATAAAGTCATATCAAAGATGATTTCAAGATAGAACAAAAAGAACTATATTGAACATACTTAACATTTATTTAAATATTAACTTACCATCTGTTCCTGAACATCCCTCTTTGCTTGGGAAAACCCCTGTTGTAACTCTTCAAGTAAAACCTCAGATGCTTGGCTCTTAGGACAAGTGCTGAGATCTTTACAAAAAACAAACAAACAAAAAAAACATACAAAAAATAGCAGTTATGAAACTGGTATCTGAAACTACTCTTCCATCTCTGCTTACTTAATGTATAGGATTATGTATCAGTTATCGTAACCCACTCATCACTCATCAACAGGTATGTGAGCATCTGCTGCATACAAAGCCTCAGCCTTTCAGCTATCACAAAGCAGTGCCGAAGTCCCCAGGACCACGTGCTGCCACACATGAGCAAACGGCACTGTATGGGCCTCTAGCCACAGATATTAATCATTGTGACCTAGTCATCAATAATAATCTTAAAAATTATAAAATAAATCAAAATAAATTTGTTTACACAGTTATAATATTGTCCAAATTCTGCTTCCAGTAGTAGTGATTTGGATCATGTGAAACCACCTTTCTATCAAGAATTAGAAAAATGAGACCAAAATATTGAAGACATGTATGTACTCTTGAGACATTGGAAAATAAGGCCAAAAAAAATCACGGAGCCCAGGTCCAGAGTGAGCACACTGGGAGTGGTGAGTGCAGCATCTGGAACAGCTCTTCTCTAGAAGAATGTGCCAATTCCAAAAGAAACAGATGTGACACTGAGAAGCTGAGCAGAGTGTCTGGGAGTCAAGGATCCACTTCGCAAAGGGACCCTTGGTAAACACTCTGCACTTCAGATTGGGTCCCCAAAGGACCATACCTGAGGGTAAGAAAGAATTTAAAATAATACAACCTTCACGATTTTCTATAATCACAATTCCTATAACAGGTTCAAGGTGATATAGGACTGTTAGTACCTGACTCTTATAAGGAAAATGCCTTTGTATTGTTTCAATAATTTTTCATATACAATGTCTACCACTCAAGTAAAAATGCACAAGAAAATATGATAAAAACAAGAGGAAATGATTAAAAAAATATAACAGAAACAGATCTACAATGAATTCAGATATGTGAATTATTAGAGGCAGACTTTAAAATATACTTGATCTGTTTGGAGATTTGAAAGAAAATGTTTCAGAGAACTGAAAACAATAAATCGGCCATACCACCCTGAACGCGCCCGATCTCGTTTGAAAACAATAAAAAATTACCAAATGGTCCTAGCCGGTTTTTCTCAGTGGTTAGAGCATCGGCCTGCCAACTGAAGGGTCTGGGTTCAATTCCCAGTCAAGGGCATGTAACTGGGTTGCAGGCCCAATCCTGGCCAGGTCGGGGGTGTGCAGGAGGCAACCAATCAATGTATTGCTCCCACATCGATGTTTCTCTCCTCTCTTTCTCCCTCCTCCCTCCCTTCCACTCTCTCTAAAAATCAATGAGGAAAATATTATCCTCAGGTGAGGATTAACCAAAAAATTTTTAAAAATTACCAAATGGATTTAAAAAACTGAAACATTTACCTAAATTAAAAACTCAATGGATTTCAACAGATTAGACCTATTTGAAAAGAAAATCAGTGAAGTAGAACACAGACCTGAAGAAAATAAAGCCCAAAATGGAAAATACAGAAGATTTAAAAAGTCATATAGGCCCTGACCACTTTGGCTCAGTGGCTAGAGCGTCGGCCTGTGGACTGAAGAGTCCCACATTCGATTCCGGTCAAGGGCATGTACCTTGGTTGCGGGCACATCCCCAGTAGGGGGTGTGCAGGAGGCAGCTGATGGATGTTGCTCTCTCATGGATGTTTCTAACTCTCTATCCCTCTCCCTTCCTCTCTGTAAAAAATCAATAAAATATATATTTTTTAAAAAGTCATATAGATGCATGTGAAAGTCTAACATATATAAATTATTTAAAGAATAACCAATGGAAATAGCTAGCTACTAGAGCAAAAAAAAATAAGCCTAAGCAAAAACTTTAATTTCACTCATAGATATACTCAAGAGAAATGAGTCCATATGTCCAACAAAAGACACAAACTAGAATGTTAGAAAATGTATTATTCATTTACAATACCCCAAACCCAGGAACAACTTTACTAAAATCTCTCAAAGGTTCACAAGCAGCTTCTGGCCTCAGCATGCCCCACACTTCCTGCTAAGTGATTCCTAGCTGGGCCTTAGTGGCAGCCAGCTATGGTTCCCAGCTTGGCCTCTCCCAGGCACCTCAAAGTCCACCACAAGTGGCAACCATCACAGATCACTTTGACCTGCACCAGAGCCCCTCCCAAGAGTCCCTAGAACCAACAAACCCTGTTGGCCAGTTTAAGACCACACCCGAGCTCCACCCAGCTACCTCCACAAGTGACACACTCTAAGAGCGGAATTGGCAGACACCAGAGTCCCATTAGGACAAATCCTGCTCCACAGGGTCAGCCCCTGCACAACAACTCCTCTGCTGTAGTCATGCCCAGTCCTCACAGCCCGAGAGTCAATCCCTCCCATTGACATGCCAACAGCTATTAAGGCTCAACTATAGCAGGAGGGCACACACAACCCACACAAGTGACACACCTGGAGCAACCGGTTCAGGTGACCATGGAGACTAGGCCCCATAGGATACCTACTACATATGGCCACTCTACCAAGACCAGGAGACACAGCAGCTCTACCTAATACATAGAAACAAACACAGGAAGGCAGCCAAAATGAGGAGACAAAGAACATGTCCCAAATGAAAGAACAGAACAAAACTCTAGAAAAGGAACTAAACAAAACTGAGACAACCTACCAAGTGCCAAGGTCAAAGCACTGGTTATAAAGATGCTCAAAGTACTTAGGGGAAGAAGAGATGAACTCACTGAGAACTTCAACAAGGAGATAGGAAACAAAAAATGGAGATAGAAAACAAAAAAAGAACCAGTCAGAAATTTAAAATGCAATAACTATAATGAAGAGTACATTAGAGAGAATGAACAGTAGATTAGATGAAGCAGAGAATCAAATCAGCAATTTGAAAAATAAGGTAGTGGAAAACAATTGGAACAGCAAAAAGAAAAAAGAATAATAAAAAAAAAAGAGGGTACTTTAAGGGGCCTCCGGGCCCAACGTCAAATGTACCAACATTTGCAACATAGGGATACCAGAAGGAGAAGAGAGAGAGCAAGGAATTGAAATCTATTTGGAAAAAAACCCCAGAAAACTTCCTTAACCTGGCGAAAGAAACAGACATATAAGTCCAGGAAATGCAGACTCCCAAACAACATGAACCCAATGAGGCCCACACCAAGACACATCATAATTAAAATGCCAAAGGTTAAAGACCAAAGAGAGAATCTTAAAAGCAGCAAGAGAAAAGCAGTTCAGTTGGTTAGAGCATCATCCTGATACACCAAGGTTGTGGGTTCAATCCTCAGTCAGAGCACATACAAGATTCAACCAATGAATGCACAAATAAGCAGAACAACAAATCTCCTCCCCACCCCCTAAAAAAAAAAAAGTGTGAGATTTCTCAACAGAAACATTGCAGGCCAGAAGGAGTTGACAGGAAACATTCAAAGTGGTGAAAAGCAAGGATATACAACCAAGATTACTCTATTCAACAAAGCTATCATTTAGAAACAAAGGACAGATGAATTTCTCAGAGAACAAAAGCTAAAGGAGTTCATCATGACCAAACAGTATTAAAAACAGATGTTCATAACCCCAAGGTAAGAAAACATTCTTTTAAAAACTGGGTCAGCAGTAGCCGGTTTGGCTCAGTGGATAGAGCATCGGCCTTCGGACTGAAGGGTCCTGGGTTCGATTCCGGTCAAGGGCATGTACCTTAGTTGCGGGCACATCCCCAGTGGAAGGTGTGCAGGAGGCAGCTGATCGATGTTTCTCTCTCATCGATGTTTCTGGCTCTCTCTCTCTCCCTTCCTCTCTGTAATAAATCAATAAAGTATATTTTTTAAAAAATTTTAAAAAATTAAAAAAAAATAGAAACTTGGTCAACATTCACTAATCATAAAGAAAAGATCAATAAATTTAACTACATTAACTTAATAACTCCTGTTCATCAAAAACCACCATTAAAATAATGAAAAGGCTCTGGCTGGATAGTTCAGCTGGTTGGAGTATTGCCCCGTGCACTGAGGGGTCCCGGATTCTATTCCAGATCAGGGCACATACCCAGGTTATAGGTACAATCCCCAGGCGGAGTGCATACAAGAGGCAACCGATCAATGTTTGTCTCTCACATCAGTGTTTCTCTCTCCCTCTACCTTTCCCTCTCTCTCGAGAATCAATGAAAAACATCCTCCAGTGAAGAGTAAAAAATAATGATCATGATGATAATAATAATAATAAAAACAAGATATAGGACAGAAGACATTTGCAACACAAATCACTAAAAGACACCAAGAAGATTATATTAAAAAAAACTCCTACCCTAGCAGGTGTGTCCAATGGTTAGAGCATCAGCCAAAACACCAGAGAGTCACAGGTTCAATTCCAGTCAAGGGCACATACCTGGGTTGCAAGTTCCATCCCCAGCCAGTTTGGAGTGTGTGTAGGAGGCAACTAGTCAATGTGTCTCTCTCACATCAATGTTTCTCTCTCTCCCCCTCCCTTCTCTATTTCTTTCCCCCCCTCCCCCATCCCTTTCACTCTCTCTAAAAATCAATAGAAAAAATATCCTCAGGTGAGGATTAGAAAAACAACTAACAAACCAGATAAACAAATAACTTTTTAAAAATTAAAAGAATACAACGCAATAGAAAAATCAGCATAAGACTCGAGAAGGAATCACACACACACAAAATGATATCCCAGTAGCCAATTAACATGAAAAACGCTAAATAACCTCAATGGTCATCAGAGAATTGCAAACTAAGCCACAGTGAAATACTATTCACACCCACCAAAATGGCTATAATTAAAATAACTAATAAAATCAAGTTTATCAAGACTGCGATCCACAGGAATTCTTCTCATATATTGCTGGTCAGAGTATAAATTCATACAACCACACTGTGAAACGCTTTGGCCTTAGTATCTACTAAAGACATTTTGAACATTCTAACCCAGGAATTTCACTCCTAGGCATATAGCCACCAGAAATATGTTCAACAAGCCCTATACAAAAATGTCAAAGCAGAATTATTTATAATATACCAGAACCAGAAACAACCCAAATGCTCACTGTGATATATAAATTGTGATATATTCATATACTAGTACAACTGTACGACAATGAAAATAAGCATACTGCTACAAGCATCTTGAGTAAGAATCTCATATGTTGAATAGAGGAAGACAGACACAAAAGAATACAAACAATATGATTCATTTGTTAAAATAAGAAAATAAAAAAACAGACAAAGTGAATCTAATGGTGTTAGAAGTTAGGACAATGGTTACCTCTGGGGAAGGGGTGATAAGTGGAGGAGAAAGTGAAGGTTTCTGGTGTACTGGCTAATGTCCTATTACTTAATCTTGATATTGTTACAAGAATGTTAGTTCTGGCATGTCTGAGTTTTTAGTATGAACACTATACTTTTAAAAAGTTAAAAAAAAAAAGAAAAGAAAAGAAAATTAGTATCTGTCCTGTCAGCAAGTTTGTTGTGTAGCAGAAAACCAAATAAAAAACAAAGGGGAAAGGAGAATCAGCCTCCTGGTATTCATTAATCAGTTACTTCAAAAGTTTTGTGGCGTTTTTTTTTAATCTATAAAACAGATACCAGAAAACAATAGTTCAGAGGGAAAACAGAACTGCCAAATCTTCAGGGCAAGAAAGAAACATTATTAAGTTTTCAGAATTTTTTTATTTAAACAACCCAGTCATCCCCCATGGGTCACATTCTAAAAACCCTCATTTACCTACCTGATGACTTGAATCTTCAGTGCTCTGCTTTATGAAGTCTTCTAGCTCCTGTTTATCTTTCATTGTCTTCTCTAACTGGTCATTTGCTTGCCTTAGCATCACCTGTAGTTTTTTCACCTATATAATTTTAAATGTCAATTAGAAGGAAGTACCAGAATTCTTTTATAAATTGAAAAAGTCTTGACTCCAAAATTTTTAAATTTAATTTTCTTTCTCTGAAAAAATCATAGATTTGTCAATTCAGAAAAAAAAGAGATAAATGACCTAATTTGATGACTATACTCTGCTTTACAGTTAACAAATCATTTTTCACATACATTATCTGCTTTTCCTCCTGGGTACTCTAAGCTAGGATGCTCCCTGGCCTCCCTGACTCTAATATATCTTCTGTCTCCAATCTACAATCCATACTAACACGACATTTTTTCTAAAGTCAAATCACATTACTATTTCCCTACTTAAAATCCCTAGATGTCTCCTAAAGTCTTCAGGATCAAATTTAAATCCCTTCAATCATCACCCCTCCCTCAGTAATGTCCTCATGACCTCTGTAACTTCCTCTCCCATTATTTTATCACACACACCCTTTGCCTAGCCACAGAACTATTCATACTTTCTAGAACACATAATTTTCCTTCATAACTCTGCTCTTTTGTACATCTTTCCTCTCCTTGAACACCCTTTCCTCACTTCTTTTCCTAATTAAATTTTTACTCGAGTTCTAAAAGAAATTTAGCTCAAAAGTTACCCACAAGTGTTACTCAAATGAGCCCAAAGTAAAGTTAGATGTTCCTATCCCTCCGCCAGTTCTGTGTATACATCTCAGGAACAAACTATATGGAACTGATAGCTTGGCTGGCAACACTGAAAGCTCCTTATGAGCAAGCAGTAAGTACTATGTTCTATTTGTATCTGAATACCTAGGATCAGCAAAATGCCAAACACAGTTGAATGTCTACTAAATGACTGTGGAGTCCAAGATAGCCCATTCCAACGCCACACTATCAAAGGCTAACCTAAGTTTCACAAATAGCTTTAGAAATTTACCTTTCAACCATCTAGGAAAAAAGCATATAGGCAGGAAATCAATGCCAATGACATTTGAAAATATTAAGCCATCATTCTAATATGCCTAAACTTATGTTAAAGACAAAGAGAACAATCTTCATAACAATCAAAGAACAATTAGGAAATGTAGGGGGAAAGTATCTTTTCCTTACATATACTTTCACAAGCCTACTCTCACGAAATTCCACATTATTTTCTAAGTGTTACCGAGGAGCCCATTATTAGGTACTATATTTGTAAAAGGTACATGTCAATTTCAGTGTACCAGATCAACCTAATCTTAATTTCTGTGACCCTGTAAATTAACTTAATTAATTCAACAAATTTATGACAAGAAATAGAGGCAATAAGCAATGAAGATTCCAAATACTAATTAATATAATATTTAATTAATTTTCCATGTTTATATACTCACTAGAAGCCCGGTGCATGAAATTCGTGCACGGGGGCAGGGTAGGGGTGTCCCTCAGCCCAGCCTGCACCCACCCTCTCCAATCTGGGAAATCCCTCTCACAATCCAGGACTGCTGGCTCCCAACTGCTCGCCTGCCTGCCTGATTGCCCCTAACCACTTCTGCCTGCCAGCCTGGTACCCCTTCTGCCCTCCCCTGCAGGCCTGGTTCCCCCCCAGCTGCCCTCC